>NW_027363173.1:0-170000 GCF_046119375.1 Phyllobates terribilis | reverse complement strand
GTAATTCATCAGATGAGCGTGATAACGGATGCTGTGCTGAACGGCGGCACGTAGGAACGGGCGGTGAAATAAGTGCGCCAAAAAAACGATAAAGTTTACGTTTTTTTTCTGTAATTTATCAGATGAGCGTGATAACGGACGCAGCCCTTAACGGCGGCGTCAGAGCGACTTTTTTTTGTTGCAGATTGAATTTTAAGTGCTTTTGGTATCATCAAACCTGTAGCCAGCTCTCATCCTCATTGAGCTATTCCAAGGGTGAGGGCTGGCTAGGGGTCGCCCTGGAGGCACCTGTAGCCAGCTCTCATCCTCATTGAGCTGCTCCAAGGGTGAGGGCTGGCTAGGGGTCGCCCTGGAGGCACCTTTAGCCAGCTCTCATACTCATTGAGGTGCTCCAAGGGTGAGGGCTGGCTAGGGGTCGCCCTAGAGGCACCTGTAGCCAGCTCTCATCCTCATTGAGCTGCTCCAAGGGTGAGGGCTGGCTACGGGTCGCCCTGGAGGCACCTGTAGCCAGCTCTCATCCTCATTGAGCTGCTCCAAGGGTGAGGGCTGGCTAGGGGTCGCCCTGGAGGCACCTGTAGCCAGCTCTCATCCTCATTGAGCTGCTCCAAGGGTGAGGGCTGGCTAGGGGTCGCCCTGGAGGCACCTGTAGCCAGCTCTCATCCTCATTGAGCTGCTCCAAGGGTGAGGGCTGGCTAGGGGTCGCCCTGGAGGCACCTGTAGCCAGCTCTCATCCTCATTGAGCTGCTCCAAGGGTGAGGGCTGGCTAGGGGTCGCCCTGGAGGCACCTGTAGCCAGCTCTCATCCTCATTGAGCTGCTCCAAGGGTGAGGGCTGGCTAGGGGTCGCCCTGGAGGCACCTGTAGCCAGCTCTCATCCTCATTGAGCTATTCGAAGGGTGAGGGCTGGCTACGTGTCGCCCTGGAGGCACCTGTAGCCAACTCTCATCCTCATTGAGCGTGATAACGGACGCTGCGCTGAACGGCGGCGCATAGGAACGGGCGGTGAAATAAGCGCGCCAAAAAAACTATAAAGTTTACGTTTTTTTTCCGTAATTCATCAGATGAGGGTGATAACGGACGCTGTGCTGAACGGCGGCGCGTAGGAACGGGCGGTGAAATAAGCGCGCCAAAAAAACTATAAAATTTACGTTTTTTTTCCGTAATTCATCAGATGAGCGTGATAACGGAAGCTGCGCTGAACGGCGGCGCGTAGGAACGGGCGGTGAAATAAGCGCGCCAAAAAAGCTATAAAGTGTACGTTTTTTTTCCATAATTCATTAGATGAGCGTGATAACGGAAGCTGCGTTGAACGGCGGCGCGTAGGAACGGGCGGTGAAATAAGCGCGCCAAAAAAACTATAAAGTTTACGTTTTTTTTCCGTAATTCATCAGATGAGCGTGATAACGGACGCTGCGCTGAATGGCGGCGCGTAGGAACGGGCGGTGAAATAAGCGCGCCAAAAAAACTATAAAGTTTACGTTTTTTTCCGTAATTCATCAGATGAGCGTGATAACGGATGCTGTGCTGAACGGCGGCACGTAGGAACGGGCGGTGAAATAAGTGCGCCAAAAAAACGATAAAGTTTACGTTTTTTTTCTGTAATTTATCAGATGAGCGTGATAACGGACGCAGCCCTTAACGGCGGCGTCAGAGCGACTTTTTTTTGTTGCAGATTGAATTTTAAGTGCTTTTGGTATCATCAAACCTGTAGCCAGCTCTCATCCTCATTGAGCTATTCCAAGGGTGAGGGCTGGCTAGGGGTCGCCCTGGAGGCACCTGTAGCCAGCTCTCATCCTCATTGAGCTGCTCCAAGGGTGAGGGCTGGCTAGGGGTCGCCCTGGAGGCACCTTTAGCCAGCTCTCATACTCATTGAGGTGCTCCAAGGGTGAGGGCTGGCTAGGGGTCGCCCTGGAGGCACCTGTAGCCAGCTCTCATCCTCATTGAGCTGCTCCAAGGGTGAGGGCTGGCTAGGGGTCGCCCTGGAGGCACCTGTAGCCAGCTCTCATCCTCATTGAGCTGCTCCAAGGGTGAGGGCTGGCTAGGGGTCGCCCTGGAGGCACCTGTAGCCAGCTCTCATCCTCATTGAGCTGCTCCAAGGGTGAGGGCTGGCTAGGGGTCGCCCTGGAGGCACCTGTAGCCAGCTCTCATCCTCATTGAGCTGCTCCAAGGGTGAGGGCTGGCTAGGGGTCGCCCTGGAGGCACCTGTAGCCAGCTCTCATCCTCATTGAGCTGCTCCAAGGGTGAGGGCTGGCTAGGGGTCGCCCTGGAGGCACCTGTAGCCAGCTCTCATCCTCATTGAGCTGCTCCAAGGGTGAGGGCTGGCTAGGGGTCGCCCTGGAGGCACCTGTAGCCAGCTCTCATCCTCATTGAGCTGCTCCAAGGGTGAGGGCTGGCTAGGGGTCGCCCTGGAGGCACCTGTAGCCAGCTCTCATCCTCATTGAGCTGCTCCAAGGGTGAGGGCTGGCTAGGGGTCGACCTGGAGGCACCTGTAGCCAGCTCACATCCTCATTGAGCTATTCCAAGGGTGAGGGCTGGCTACGTGTCGCCCTGGAGGCACTTGTAGCCAGCTCTCATCCTCATTGAGCGTGATAACGGACGCTGCGCTGAACGGCGGCGCATAGGAACGGGCGGTGAAATAAGCGCGCCAAAAGAACTATAAAGTTTACGTTTTTTTTCCGTAATTCATCAGATGAGCGTGATAACGGACGCTGCGCTGAATGGCGGCGCGTAGGAACGGGCGGTGAAATAAGCGCGCCAAAAAAACTATAAAGTTTACGTTTTTTTTCCGTAATTCATCAGATGAGCGTGATAACGGATGCTGCGCTGAATGGCGGCGCGTAGGAACGGGCGGTGAAATAAGCGCGCCAAAAAAACTATAAAGTTTACGTTTTTTTTCCGTAATTCATCAGATGAGCGTGATAACGGATGCTGTGCTGAACGGCGGCACGTAGGAACGGGCGATGAAATAAGTGCGCCAAAAAAGCGATAAAGTTTACGTTTTTTTTCTGTAATTTATCAGATCAGCGTGATAACGGACGCAGCCCTTAACGGCGGCGTCAGAGCGACTTTATTTTGTTGCAGATTGAATTTTAAGTGCTTTTGCTATCATCAAACCTGTAGCCAGCTCTCATCCTCATTGAGCTATTCCAAGGGTGAGGGCTGGCTAGGGGTCGCCCTGGAGGCACCTGTAGCCAGCTCTCATCCTCATTGAGCTGCTCCAAGGGTGAGGGCTGGCTAGGGGTCGCCCTGGAGGCACCTGTAGCCAGCTCTCATCCTCATTGAGCTGCTCCAAGGGTGAGGGCTGGCTAGGGGTCGCCCTGGAGGCACCTGTAGCCAGCTCTCATCCTCATTGAGCTGCTCCAAGGGTGAGGGCTGGCTAGGGTTCGCCCTGGAGGCACCTGTAGCCAGCTCTCATCCTCATTGAGCTGCTCCAAGGGTGAGGGCTGGCTAGGGGTCGCCCTGGAGGCACCTGTAGCCAGCTCTCATCCTCATTGAGCTGCTCTAAGGGTGAGGGCTGGCTAGGGGTCGCCCTGGAGGCACCTGTAGCCAGCTCCCATCCTCATTGAGCTATTCCAAGGGTGAGGGCTGGCTACGTGTCGCCCTGGAGGCACTTGTAGCCAGCTCTCATCCTCATTGAGCGTGATAACGGACGCTGCGCTGAACGGCGGCGCATAGGAACGGGCGGTGAAATAAGCGCGCCAAAAAAACTATAAAGTTTACGTTTTTTTTCCGTAATTCATCAGATGAGGGTGATAACGGATGCTGCGCTGAACGGCGGCGCGTAGGAACGGGCGGTGAAATAAGCGCGCCAAAAAAGCTATAAAGTGTACGTTTTTTTTCCATAATTCATTAGATGAGCGTGATAACGGAAGCTGCGTTGAACGGCGGTGCGTAGGAACGGGCGGTGAAATAAGCGCGCCAAAAAAACTATGAAGTTTACGTTTTTTTTCCGTAATTCATCAGATGAGCGTGATAGCGGACGCTGCGCTGAATGGCGGCGCGTAGGAACGGGCGGTGAAATAAGCGCGCCAAAAAAACTATAAAGTTTACGTTTTTTTCCGTAATTCATCAGATGAGCGTGATAACGGATGCTGTGCTGAACGGCGGCACGTAGGAACGGGCGGTGAAATAAGTGCGCCAAAAAAACGATAAAGTTTACGTTTTTTTTCTGTAATTTATCAGATGAGCGTGATAACGGACGCAGCCCTTAACGGCGGCGTCAGAGCGACTTTTTTTTGTTGCAGATTGAATTTTAAGTGCTTTTGGTATCATCAAACCTGTAGCCAGCTCTCATCCTCATTGAGCTATTCCAAGGGTGAGGGCTGGCTAGGGGTCGCCCTGGAGGCACCTGTAGCCAGCTCTCATCCTCATTGAGCTGCTCCAAGGGTGAGGGCTGGCTAGGGGTCGCCCTGGAGGCACCTTTAGCCAGCTCTCATACTCATTGAGGTGCTCCAAGGGTGAGGGCAGGCTAGGGGTCGCCCTAGAGGCACCTGTAGCCAGCTCTCATCCTCATTGAGCTGCTCCAAGGGTGAGGGCTGGCTAGGGGTCGCCCTGGAGGCACCTGTAGCCAGCTCTCATCCTCATTGAGCTGCTCCAAGGGTGAGGGCTGGCTAGGGGTCGCCCTGGAGGCACCTGTAGCCAGCTCTCATCCTCATTGAGCTGCTCCAAGGGTGAGGGCTGGCTAGGGGTCGCCCTGGAGGCACCTGTAGCCAGCTCTCATCCTCATTGAGCTGCTCCAAGGGTGAGGGCTGGCTAGGGGTCGCCCTGGAGGCACCTGTAGCCAGCTCTCATCCTCATTGAGCTGCTCCAAGGGTGAGGGCTGGCTAGGGGTCGCCCTGGAGGCACCTGTAGCCAGCTCTCATCCTCATTGAGCTGCTCCAAGGGTGAGGGCTGGCTAGGGGTCGCCCTGGAGGCACCTGTAGCCAGCTCTCATCCTCATTGAGCTGCTCCAAGGGTGAGGGCTGGCTAGGGGTCGCCCTGGAGGCACCTGTAGCCAGCTCTCATCCTCATTGAGCTGCTCCAAGGGTGAGGGCTGGCTAGGGGTCGCCCTGGAGGCACCTGTAGCCAGCTCTCATCCTCATTGAGCTGCTCCAAGGGTGAGGGCTGGCTAGGGGTCGACCTGGAGGCACCTGTAGCCAGCTCACATCCTCATTGAGCTATTCCAAGGGTGAGGGCTGGCTACGTGTCGCCCTGGAGGCACTTGTAGCCAGCTCTCATCCTCATTGAGCGTGATAACGGACGCTGCGCTGAACGGCGGCGCATAGGAACGGGCGGTGAAATAAGCGCGCCAAAAGAACTATAAAGTTTACGTTTTTTTTTCCGTAATTCATCAGATGAGGGTGATAACGGACGCTGCGCTGAACGGCGGCGCGTAGGAACGGGCGGTGAAATAAGCGCGCCAAAAAAACTATAAAGTTAACGTTTTTTTTCCGTAATTCATCAGATGAGCGTGATAACGGACGCTGCGCTGAATGGCGGCGCGTAGGAACGGGCGGTGAAATAAGCGCGCCAAAAAAACTATAAAGTTTACGTTTTTTTTCCGTAATTCATCAGATGAGCGTGATAACGGATGCTGTGCTGAACGGCGGCACGTAGGAACGGGCGATGAAATAAGTGCGCCAAAAAAACGATAAAGTTTACGTTTTTTTTCTGTAATTTATCAGATCAGCGTGATAACGGACGCAGCCCTTAACGGCGGCGTCAGAGCGACTTTATTTTGTTGCAAATTGAATTTTAAGTGCTTTTGCTATCATCAAACCTGTAGCCAGCTCTCATCCTCATTGAGCTATTCCAAGGGTGAGGGCTGGCTAGGGGTCGCCCTGGAGGCACCTGTAGCCAGCTCTCATCCTCATTGAGCTGCTCCAAGGGTGAGGGCTGGCTAGGGGTCGCCCTGGAGGCACCTGTAGCCAGCTCTCATCCTCATTGAGCTGCTCCAAGGGTGAGGGCTGGCTAGGGGTCGCCCTGGAGGCACCTGTAGCCAGCTCTCATCCTCATTGAGCTGCTCCAAGGGTGAGGGCTGGCTAGGGTTCGCCCTGGAGGCACCTGTAGCCAGCTCTCATCCTCATTGAGCTGCTCCAAGGGTGAGGGCTGGCTAGGGGTCGCCCTGGAGGCACCTGTAGCCAGCTCTCATCCTCATTGAGCTATTCCAAGGGTGAGGGCTGGCTTCGTGTCGCCCTGGAGGCACTTGTTGCCAGCTCTCATCCTCATTGAGCGTGATAACGGACGCTGCGCTGAACGGCGGCGCATAGGAACGGGCGGTGAAATAAGCGCGCCAAAAAAACTATAAAGTTTACGTTTTTTTTCCGTAATTCATCAGATGAGGGTGATAACGGACGCTGCGCTGAACGGCGGCGCGTAGGAACGGGCGGTGAAATAAGCGCGCCAAAAAAACTATAGAGTTTACGTTTTTTTTCCGTAATTCATCAGATGAGCGTGATAACGGACGCTGCGCTGAATGGCGGCGCGTAGGAACGGGCTGTGAAATAAGCGCGCCAAAAAAACTATAAAGTTTACGTTTTTTTTCCGTAATTCATCAGATGAGCGTGATAACGGATGCTGTGCTGAACGGCGGCACGTAGGAACGGGCGATGAAATAAGTGCGCCAAAAAAACTATAAAGTTTACGTTTTTTTTCCGTAATTCATCAGATGAGCGTGATAACGGATGCTGTGCTGAACGGCGGCACGTAGGAACGGGCGATGAAATAAGTGCGCCAAAAAAACGATAAAGTTTACGTTTTTTTTCTGTAATTTATCAGATCAGCGTGATAACGGACGCAGCCCTTAACGGCGGCGTCAGAGCGACTTTATTTTGTTGCATTTGAATTTTAAGTGCTTTTGCTATCATCAAACCTGTAGGCAGCTCTCATCCTCATTGAGCTATTCCAAGGGTGAGGGCTGGCTAAGGGTCGCCCTGGAGGCACCTGTAGCCAGCTCTCATCCTCATTGAGCTGCTCCAAGGGTGAGGGCTGGCTAGGGGTCGCCCTGGAGGCACCTGTAGCCAGCTCTCATCCTCATTGAGCTGCTCCAAGGGTGAGGGCTGGCTACGGGTCGCCCTGGAGGCACCTGTAGCCAGCTCTCATCCTCATTGAGCTGCTCCAAGGGTGAGGGCTGGCTAGGGTTCGCCCTGGAGGCACCTGTAGCCAGCTCTCATCCTCATTGAGCTGCTCCAAGGGTGAGGGCTGGCTAGGGGTCGCCCTGGAGGCACCTGTAGCCAGCTCTCATCCTCATTGAGCTATTCCAAGGGTGAGGGCTGGCTACGTGTCGCCCTGGAGGCACTTGTAGCCAGCTCTCATCCTCATTGAGCGTGATAACGGACGCTGCGCTGAACGGCGGCGCATAGGAACGGGCGGTGAAATAAGCGCGCCAAAAAAACTATAAAGTTTACGTTTTTTTTCCGTAATTCATCAGATGAGGGTGATAACGGACGCTGCGCTGAACGGCGGCGCGTAGGAACGGGCGGTGAAATAAGCGCGCCAAAAAAACTATAAAGTTTACGTTTTTTTTCCGTAATTCATCAGATGAGCGTGATAACGGACGCTGCGCTGAATGGCGGCGCGTAGGAACGGGCAGGGAAATAAGCGCGCCAAAAAAACTATAAAGTTTACGTTTTTTTTCCGTAATTCATCAGATGAGCGTGATAACGGATGCTGTGCTGAACGGCGGCACGTAGGAACGGGCGATGAAATAAGTGCGCCAAAAAAACTATAAAGTTTACGTTTTTTTTCTGTAACTTATCAGATCACCGTGATAACGGACGCAGCCCTTAACGGCGGCGTCAGAGCGACTTTTTTTTGTTGCAGATTGAATTTTAAGTGCTTTTGCTATCATCAAACCTGTAGCCAGCTCTCATCCTCATTGAGCTATTCCAAGGGTGAGGGCTGGCTAAGGGTCGCCCTGGAGGCACCTGTAGCCAGCTCTCATCCTCATTGAGCTGCTCCAAGGGTGAGGGCTGGCTAGGGGTCGCCCTGGAGGCACCTGTAGCCAGCTCTCATCCTCATTGAGCTGCTCCAAGGGTGAGGGCTGGCTAGGGGTCGCCCTGGAGGCACCTGTAGCCAGCTCTCATCCTCATTGAGCTGCTCCAAGGGTGAGGGCTGGCTAGGGGTCGCCCTGGAGGCACCTGTAGCCAGCTCTCATCCTCATTGAGCTGCTCCAAGGGTGAGGGCTGGCTAGGGGTCGCCCTGGAGGCACCTGTAGCCAGCTCTCATCCTCATTGAGCTGCTCCAAGGGTGAGGGCTGGCTAGGGGTCGCCCTGGAGGCACCTGTAGCCAGCTCTCATCCTCATTGAGCTGCTCCAAGGGTGAGGGCTGGCTAGGGGTCGCCCTGGAGGCACCTGTAGCCAGCTCTCATCCTCATTGAGCTGCTCCAAGGGTGAGGGCTGGCTAGGGGTCGCCCTGGAGGCAACTGTAGCCAGCTCTCATCCTCATTGAGCTATTCGAAGGGTGAGGGCTGGCTACGTGTCGCCCTGGAGGCACTTGTAGCCAACTCTCATCCTCATTGAGCGTGATAACGGACGCTGCGCTGAACGGCGGCGCATAGGAACGGGCGGTGAAATAAGCGCGCCAAAAAAACTATAAAGTTTACGTTTTTTTTCCGTAATTCATCAGATGAGGGTGATAACGGACGCTGCGCTGAACGGCGGCGCGTAGGAACGGGCAGGTGAAATAAGCGCGCCAAAAAAACTATAAAATTTACGTTTTTTTTCCGTAATTCATCAGATGAGGGTGATAACGGACGCTGTGCTGAACGGCGGTGCGTAGGAACGGGCGGTGAAATAAGCGCGCCAAAAAAACTATAAAGTTTACGTTTTTTTTCCGTAATTCATCAGATGAGCGTGATAACGGACGCTGCGCTGAATGGCGGCGCGTAGGAACGGGCGGTGAAATAAGCGCGCCAAAAAAACTATAAAGTTTACGTTTTTTTTCCGTAAATCATCAGATGAGCGTGATAACGGATGCTGTGCTGAACGGCGGCACGTAGGAACGGGCGATGAAATAAGTGCGCCAAAAAAACGATAAAGTTTACGCTTTTTTTCTGTAAATTATCAGATCACCGTGATAACGGACGCAGCCCTTAACGGCGGCGTCAGAGCGACTTTTTTTTGTTGCAGATTGAATTTTAAGTGCTTTTGCTATCATCAAACCTGTAGCCAGCTCTCATCCTCATTGAGCTATTCCAAGGGTGAGGGCTGGCTAAGGGTCGCCCTGGAGGCACCTGTAGCCAGCTCTCATCCTCATTGAGCTGCTCCAAGGGTGAGGGCTGGCTAGGGGTCGCCCTGGAGGCACCTGTAGCCAGCTCTCATCCTCATTGAGCTGCTCCAAGGGTGAGGGCTGGCTAGGGGTCGCCCTGGAGGCACCTGTAGCCAGCTCTCATCCTCATTGAGCTGCTCCAAGGGTGAGGGCTGGCTAGGGGTCGCCCTGGAGGCACCTGTAGCCAGCTCTCATCCTCATTGAGCTGCTCCAAGGGTGAGGGCTGCCTACGGGTCGCCCTGGAGGCACCTGTAGCCAGCTCTCATCCTCATTGAGCTGCTCCAAGGGTGAGGGCTGGCTAGGGGTCGCCCTGGAGGCACCTGTAGCCAGCTCTCATCCTCATTGAGCTGCTCCAAGGGTGAGGGCTGGCTAGGGGTCGCCCTGGAGGCACCTGTAGCCAGCTCTCATCCTCATTGAGCTGCTCCAAGGGTGAGGGCTGGCTAGGGGTCGCCCTGGAGGCACCTGTAGCCAGCTCTCATCCTCATTGAGCTGCTCCAAGGGTGAGGGCTGGCTAGGGGTCGCCCTGGAGGCTCCTGTAGCCAGCTCTCATCCTCATTGAGCTGCTCCAAGGGTGAGGGCTGGCTAGGGGTCGCCCTGGAGGCACCTGTAGCCAGCTCTCATCCTCATTGAGCTGCTCCAAGGGTGAGGGCTGGCTAGGGGTCGCCCTGGAGGCACCTGTAGCCAGCTCTCATCCTCATTGAGCTGCTCCAATTGTGAGGGCTGGCTAGGGGTCGCCCTGGAGGCACCTGTAGCCAGCTCTCATCCTCATTGAGATGCTCCAAGGGTGAGGGCTGGCTAGGGGTCGCCCTGGAGACACCTGTAGCCAGCTCTCATCCTCATTGAGCTATTCGAAGGGTGAGGGCTGGCTACGTGTCGCCCTGGAGGCACCTGTAGCCAACTCTCATCCTCATTGAGCGTGATAACGGACGCTGCGCTGAACGGCGGCGCATAGGAACGGGCGGTGAAATAAGCGCGCCAAAAAAACTATAAAGTTTACGTTTTTTTTCGTAATTCATCAGATGAGGGTGATAACGGACGCTGCGCTGAACGGCGGCGCGTAGGAACGGGCGGTGAAATAAGCGCGCCAAAAAAACTATAAAATTTACGTTTTTTTTCCGTAATTCATCAGATGAGCGTGATAACGGAAGCTGCGCTGAACGGCGGCGCGTAGGAACGGGCGGTGAAATAAGCGCGCCAAAAAAGCTATAAAGTGTACTTTTTTTTCCATAATTCATTAGATGAGCGTGTTAACGGAAGCTGCGTTGAACGGCGGCGCGTAGGAACGGGCGGTGAAATAAGCGCGCCAAAAAAACTATAAAGTTTACGTTTTTTTCCGTAATTCATCAGATGAGCGTGATAACGGACGCTGCGCTGAATGGCGGCGCGTAGGAACGGGCGGTGAAATAAGCGCGCCAAAAAAACTATAAAGTTTACGTTTTTTTTCCGTAATTCATCAGATGAGCGTGATAACGGATGCTGTGCTGAACGGCGGCACGTAGGAACGGGCGGTGAAATAAGTGCGCCAAAAAAACGATAAAGTTTACGTTTTTTTTCTGTAATTTATCAGATGAGCGTGATAACGGACGCAGCCCTTAACGGCGGCGTCAGAGCGACTTTTTTTTGTTGCAGATTGAATTTTAAGTGCTTTTGGTATCATCAAACCTGTAGCCAGCTCTCATCCTCATTGAGCTATTCCAAGGGTGAGGGCTGGCTAGGGGTCGCCCTGGAGGCACCTGTAGCCAGCTCTCATCCTCATTGAGCTGCTCCAAGGGTGAGGGCTGGCTAGGGGTCGCCCTGGAGGCACCTGTAGCCAGCTCTCATCCTCATTGAGCTGCTCCAAGGGTGAGGGCTGGCTAGGGGTCGCCCTGGAGGCACCTGTAGCCAGCTCTCATCCTCATTGAGCTGCTCCAAGGGTGAGGGATGGCTAGGGGTCGCCCTGGAGGCACCTGTAGCCAGCTCTCATCCTCATTGAGCTGCTCCAAGGGTGAGGGCTGGCTAGGGGTCGCCCTGGAGGCACCTGTAGCCAGCTCTCTTCCTCATTGAGCTGCTCCAAGGGTGAGGGCTGGCTAGGGGTCGCCCTGGAGGCACCTGTAGCCAGCTCTCATCCTCATTGAGCTGCTCCAAGGGTGAGGGCTGGCTAGGGGTCGCCCTGGAGGCACCTGTAGCCAGCTCTCATCCTCATTGAGCTGCTCCAAGGGTGAGGGCTGGCTAGGGGTCGCCCTGGAGGCACCTGTAGCCAGCTCTCATCCTCATTGAGCAGCTCCAAGGGTGAGGGCTGGCTAGGGGTCGCCCTGGAGTCACCTGTAGCCAGCTCTCATCCTCATTGAGCTGCTCCAAGGGTGAGGGCTGGCTAGGGGTCGCCCTGGAGGCACCTGTAGCCAGCTCTCATCCTCATTGAGCTGCTCCAAGGGTGAGGGCTGGCTAGGGGTCGCCCTGGAGGCACCTGTAGCCAGCTCTCATCCTCATTGAGCTGCTCCAAGGGTGAGGGCTGGCTAGGGGTCGCCATGGAGGCACCTGTAGCCAGCTCTCATCCTCATTGAGCTGCTCCAAGGGTGAGGGCTGGCTAGGGGTCGCCCTGGAGGCACCTGTAGCCAGCTCTCATCCTCATTGAGCTGCTCCAAGGGTGAGGGCTGGCTAGGGGTCGCCCTGGAGGCACCTGTAGCCAGCTCTCATCCTCATTGAGTTGCTCCAAGGGTGAGGGCTGGCTAGGGGTCGCCCTGGAGGCACCTGTAGCCAGCTCTCATCCTCATTGAGCTGCTCCAAGGGTGAGGTCTGGCTAGGGGTCGCCCTGGAGGCACCTGTAGCCAGCTCTCATCCTCATTGAGCTGCTCCAAGGGTGAGGGCTGGCTAGGGGTCGCCCTGGAGGCACCTGTAGCCAGCTCTCATCCTCATTGAGCTGCTCCAAGGGTGAGGGCTGGCTAGGGGTCGCCCTGGAGGCACCTGTAGCCAGCTCTCATCCTCATTGAGCTGCTCCAAGGGTGAGGGCTGGCTACGTGTCGCCCTGGAGGCACTTGTAGCCAGCTCTCATCCTCATTGAGCGTGATAATGGACGCTGCGCTGAACGGCGGCGCATAGGAACGGGCGGTGAAATAAGCGCGCCAAAAAAAACTATAAAGTTTACGTTTTTTTTCCGTAATTCATCAGATGAGGGTGATAACGGACGCTGCGCTGAACGGCGGCACGTAGGAACGGGCGGTGAAATAAGCGCGCCAAAAAAACTATAAAATTTACGTTTTTTTTCCGTAATTCATCAGATGAGCGTGATAACGGAAGCTGAGCTGAACGGCGGCGCGTAGGAACGGGCGGTGAAATAAGCGCGCCAAAAAAGCTATAAAGTGTACGTTTTTTTTCCATAATTCATTAGATGAGCGTGATAACGGAAGCTGCGTTGAACGGCGGCGCGTAGGAACGGGCGGTGAAATAAGCGCGCCAAAAAAACTATAAAGTTTACGTTTTTTTCCGTAATTCATCAGATGAGCGTGATAACGGATGCTGCACTGAATGGCGGCGCGTAGGAACGGGCGGTGAAATAAGCGCGCCAAAAAAACTATAAAGTTTACGTTTTTTTTCCGTAATTCATCAGATGAGCGTGATAACGGAAGGTGCGCTGAACCGTGGCGCGTAGGAACGGGCGGTGAAATAAGCGCGCCAAAAAAACTATAAAGTTTACGTTTTTTTCCATAATTCATTAGATGAGCGTGATAACGGAAGCTGCGCTGAACGGCGGCGCGTAGGAAAAGGCAGTGAAATAAGCGCGCCAAAAAAGCTATAAAGTTTCCTTTTTTTTTCCGTAATTTATCAGATGAGCGTGATAACGGACGCAGCCCTTAACGGCGGCGTCAGAGCGACTTTTTTTTGTTGCAGATTGAATTTTAAGTGCTTTTGGTATCATCAAACCTGTAGCCAGCTCTCATCCTCATTGAGCTATTCCAAGGGTGAGGGCTGGCTAGGGGTCGCCCTGGAGGCACCTGTAGCCAGCTCTCATCCTCATTGAGCTGCTCCAAGGGTGAGGGCTGGCTAGGGGTCGCCCTGGAGGCACCTGTAGCCAGCTCTCATCCTCATTGAGCTATTCCAAGGGTGAGGGCTGGCTACGGGTCGTCCTGGAAGTACCTGTAGCCAGCTCTCATCAAGAAAAAGCTACGCCTACTAAGTTGCATTAACCAATCGGAGCAGATTCATGATTTACATTCAAATAAACCATCATTTTAGGAAAAGGAAAAGGAGTTTTGGAGGGAAGTTTAATTTGATCCAGTGCTCAGGAGCAACAAGGGTGATTAGTGCACAAGAGAAGCTGTGACCTTACCCAATTACAACCATGCCGCCCAAAAGAAGGTAAGTACACCTGGTGGGATAGTGAGTGGGAGGGAAATATGAATCTGCAGAGGTATGTGTTGCTTCTAGAAATACTCTTTCTGGACACCATTGCAGCATGCATTCTGGGGTACACTGAGACCATGGGAGTATTTGCAGAAGAGGTTAACATACAGCATGTATTGGGATCAGGTGCCTAACTATACTGCAGCATCATCTGAGCTTGTACTGGAATCAGGTGTATAAGTATACTTGTACTCATATAGCTTGTACTGGAATCAGGTGTATAAGTATACTTGTACTCATATAGCTTGTACTGGAATCAGGTGTATAAGTATACTTGTACTCATATAGCTTGTACTGGAATCAGGTGTATAAGTATACTTGTACTCATATAGCTTGTACTGGAATCAGGTGTATAAGTATACTTGTACTCATATAGCTTGTACTGGAATCAGGTGTGTAAGTATACTTGTACTCATATAGCTTGTACTGGAATCAGGTGTATAAGTATGCTTGTACTCATATAGTTTGTACTGGAATCAGGTGCCTAATCTGATGTCCTCTCTGTGACCTCTGCAAACTTTTTAGCTTGGTTGTATTACTGTGGTGGGGGGAGGGGGAAGGATTGCGGTGTGAAAGTGTATTATAACATCATGTTAAGGCTTGCAATTGTTCAGGCTCAGTCACAGAAAGGGTTTATGTTTTTGGCGCGGTCTTTCTGTATCTTTCAAAGTTTGCAGTGTGAAAAGGCTTTAAACTGTATATGTACTTGCTCGCTCACTCGTTTTTTCTCCTTTTTGACTGATGAGTGCCGGTCATGTGCAAAACTGTATACGCATTTGCATAGTCAATACCACATTAATTTTTTGCACGGTATCTTTGTCAATCTAAATAATTCTTGCAAAACCTCAGATTTGCGCAAGATCTAGGAACATGCATATGATAAAAAACCGCATGTGTTATGTGCACAATATTGCCACAATTTGTGTAGTATGCTATAAAAGTGCATTAACTTGTGCTAAACAATTGATCCTTAAAAAATTGTGTACGTTTGTCCGTTTTTGTGACCAAAAATGAGGGCTGGCTATTGGTGGTCAAAATACACTCTAGAGCCAGCCCTCATCTTTTTAAAAAAATCTATGGCAATGATGAGACGTGCCTTTTCTCATGAGCTGTGTATTTGTTGTAAAAAAAAATCAGATTTTTGAAATCCAGTTATCCTGCTGAAACATAAAAAATGCTGGTTGATATTAGTGGGTGGAAAAGCTAGATTCTCACTGATATTGTTCCTGATCTTCCATTTTTCTTTTTTACAGCGGCTTCAGGATGCTGAAGACATGTCCACTATGTTACAAAGCATTTACTCAACTGCCACAGCACCTTACACGACAATGCCTTAGATGCTGTACACAAGAGGAGAAGGATGCGCTAGTGAAAGAATCTAGAAACTCACTGATAGCAATTGCAACAAAAGGAACATATATCCCTTATGACAAGATTCCAGAGATCACTACAAAGGACGATCTTATCTCCTTCCTGGAGGACAGAGGGTTTATAGTACCCGAGAAACCAACTATGGCCAGGTATGCCCCACTAGCATCTTATTCTTTGAATACTGATGTTCATACTTGTGTAAGCTTTATAGATTTGCATATATGTTCTGAACTATGCCAAATAATCACGTGTATTTTATATTTACAGGATTGTTGAAGATGAGGGGGCATCACCTGTGCAGGAGGAGCTGACAGCCAGTGAGCAAGAGCTGCCTAATGAGGAGGAAGTGCTGCCTGTTGAGGAGGAAATGTCTACAGTCATCGAGGAGGAGTCGCCCGTCCCAGAGGAAGAGCCGCCCGTCCCAGAGGAAGAGCCGCCCGTCCCAGAGGAAGAGCTGTCCGTCACAGAGGAAGAGCCGTCCGTCACAGAGGAAGAGCCGCCCGTCACAGTGGAAGAGCCGCCCGTCCCAGAGGAAGAGCCGCCCGTCCCAGAGGAAGAGCCGTCCGTCACAGAGGAAGAGCCGTCCGTCACAGTGGAAGAGCCGTCCGTCCCAGAGGAAGAGCCGCCCGTCACAGTGGAAGAGCCGCCCGTCCCAGAGGAAGAGCTGCCCGTCCCAGAGGAAGAGCCGCCCGTCCCAGAGGAAGAGCCGCCCGTCCCAGAGGAAGAGCCGCCCGTCCCAGAGGAAGAGCCGTCCGTCACAGAGGAAGAGCCGTCCGTCACAGAGGAAGAGCCGCCCGTCACAGTGGAAGAGCCGTCCGTCACAGAGGAAGAGCCGCCCGTCCCAGAGGATTATGATGTCTACAGGTCAGTGTAAATTTATACAAGGAATTTACTTTAATCCCTTGCTCAAACATTGCCTTGGCCTCAGCACATCCTGGCTTTTAGGCCACTTTAAAAAATTGTCAACACTGCTGGCCTACTCAAGATTGTACTTCACGTTATTACTAAGGATTTTTATAATTTACAGGACTGTTGAAGATGAGAAGCCATCTACATCAACTGGCAGATCGGCACGCCGAGCCATATCAAATCCTGAATTGGTGCATCTTTCAGCTGCAGAAGACTATACATCCTCTGAAACATCCGACAGTGAAGCCGATCAACAACCAGAGACCAGAGAAAGAGAGGAAAATACCAGCCAAACAGATGAAGACAGGCCGAGGTCAGTTAGTGTGTGTAACATTCTCACTCATCATGCTTTTATATATATATACATATCTATATATATCTATATATATATATATCTATATATATATATCTATATATATATATATATTTATATATATATATATTGAGCAAAAAAACAATACAAATAATGTTTAACTGGGACAATTAATAGCATATCCCACAACTTTACAGCCCTTACAAAGTAATTTTTTCTCCTATTTTAGGCAATAGATTTCCCTTCCATTGCAGCCATAAAACAGGATGCCAAAAAAGTGCCCTACACACAGACAGCTCTGTGGGGCACACAGCTTTGGCGGGGCATACTAAAATGCACTGCCATTACGATTTTCATCTGTGGGCCAGTAGAGGATGATGTACTAGCTTTACCCACAGATGAACTTCAGAACACGCAGTGTTCAGCAGTGGATGCTGCTTATAAAGGGCAGGCAGCCAGCAAAGTGCTGCTGCCAGTCAGAGCACTGGGGTCCACAGAAATCGGGCCTGGGGACACAGAAATGTTTACCACCCCTGACAACGGTGAGTGGAACCCCCAGCTGTCAAGGTCCCCGACATTTCCCCAGATTCTTCCACTGGGTGAGGGCCCCATGAATGCGTCGTTACAGGGAACCCTGGACTCACAGGCCCCATAGCGGCTGCATAGTATACTGCCATTGGCAGGACGTCACTATATATATGCTGTATATGCTTACACAGTATTTTTCTCAAAGTTCTAATTTGTTTCTACTCTGACCTGTTGTTCTTTCTTCCAAATTTGTAGGATGACAAGCCAGAAATGGACTGTTGACAAGAGGATCAAAATGAAAGATGCAGGTTATTATGATCACCATTCTCTGTCTCATCCAATATTAAAAGGTTTTTCCTCTTATTTGCAGAACCATTGCAAGCTGGAAAGATACAAACAAATTGTTGAAAATGTGTCAAGGTTTTTATACTTTATGAACAAACGCCGTGTGAGCCTCAACTTTGCGACAAAGATTGAAAACGCCCATTTATTTTTCAAAAACCTTCAAGATCTCGGTCTGTGCAACCAAACTGTCACCAACTACATTAAGAATGTCCGGAAATTTGTACATTATCAACTATTTGCAACCAATTTACGCGATAAAAATGAAAAACTCTTCAAGGCAATGAAGTATTTCCAGTATGTGACTGCGGATATTCAGAAGAAATTTTCCAAGGGAGTTGCAAAAGAAGTTGTCAGCAAAAGGTATGTCAGCTAATTTTTATCCTTTCAGATGTATGCACAATTATTATTTTTTCTCTTTTCTCTCTCCCGCCAGGATTTTTCATACATGACTTAAAAATAGGCCTCACCTATCAGTCACATTTATTAATCTTTCTCTTAGGTACCTGGAGTTGCATAAATTGGACAAAACACCTCAGCAATGCCAGGAGATCCTGACCGTTGCAAAGCCAGCTTTCCTGCAAGCCATCGAGGATGTCCAAGGAGGATCCCGAAATGAAGTGCATCAGTTGGAGATTCTCTATTACCTTGAGGCCTTAATCATACTAAAACACTTACAAAGACCAGGAGTTGTCAGAAACATGACGGTAAGTAACAACCTACTCATTATCCTGATTTAAAGCCACATGTCTATCTAACTTTCCCATGTCTTGACTCACAGGTTTCTGAGTGGACAGAGAGGATGCGTCACATCTATCAAAATGAACAGCTAATAATTGTCGGAGTTAAATCCCATAAGACTGCTGCCCACCAAGTAGCCTGTTTTGTGCTTACTGAAGAAGAAGAAAAGGTAAGATGTTCCTGTCACTACGATGGCACCCACATTAGAGAGGGATCTGTTAGTTGTCATGACTTCAACCCGTAGGATTAGTGGCATTCTGTCCCTTTTAGTAGATCCTCCCTTTAACCAGATTTTACAGGACAACTTGGTGCTACATCCTCATGCAGGTGTGTTGGGAGTCTTTCCCTTATTTCCCTGCAGTATCCAGGATGCTAAACCATAGTATCGGTGTCCAGAATAGTGCATTTTCTTAACAATAATGCTTGTTGCAGCAGCATCCAGAATGCATTATCAGTAGGAACAGATATGCTCTCCCTTATCACAGATGTTCTGCACTTTAAATGAATGGTGGGCAGTTTATAGTCTGACATATGTTTGGTGTGAGGTGACTTTTCTATATATTTAGATTGTGTGGTTCCTATCATGCTCTGAAATCCAACTGAGGCGGAGGAGAGATACTGCCCTTTTAGTCTGTAGGTTTCGCTCTCCTGGTTAGGCACATCCCTCCCTCACGTTGGTGCGGTCATTGACTCCAGTAATTAATTTAGTCTATTTCAAATTTTCTTATCTTAATATTGAAGGGCCCAACTCAATTTTTATTAAGTGGTTTACTGTTTTTTGTTTTGTTTATTTACAGTGGTTTAACATCTACTTTAAAAAAGTGAGACGGGTGCTGGCCAAAAAAGACAGTCCAGATAAATTCTTCTTATCGACTACAGGAAGACAGATATATAATGTATCCACCGACCTTCATCGCTACCAGAAGAAGTAAGTCTTAAAAGTTAAAAATCCTACATATTAGATGTTGTGCCATGTATTTATGATCTACTCTATTGCTATCTAGGTACAAACTTAAATTCATCTCTAGTCAGGTGGCAAGAAAAACTTGTGAAACATGGACCGTGTCACATTTAACAGAGACACAGAGGTATCTTTTCTCCAAATATCTCAGTCATTCCAACATGACAGCAGAGAGGAATTACAGAGAAAAAACATTAGGAGACCTCTGCCAAGCATACACACTGGTCTTGGCAGCAGGGAAATCATCGGAAAATCAACCTCAACCCAGCAGCTCAAGGTAATTTATTGCAAAGCAGTTATGATCTATTTCACCAAATTGTTGATAAAATGTAATATTCTGTTTTCTATCTCCCCTAAAGAGAAGCAGAAGAGAGCAATGGAGAAGAGGAGCAAATGGTCCAGCAAGCTGAAGACTACAGTGCCCAGGGTGAAACAGAGGACCTCGGTGTGTCAAATTTAAATACTAAGACTCAAAGGTGGGTATATTATTAAATCAAGCAAGCTAGTAGGAGTTGGCAAACTGTACATAGCTTGTGATGTTATGGACAATGACTTGTTCTTCTGAGCATCCTCAGCACCTATACCCAGGCAAAGTGCTCTCAGTAGCGGCCACTTGTAGACAGTATGCGGAAGGGTATATTACAGGCGTTTATTGATGATATCTCCATCGCAGAACAAACCTCGATGCCTAAACTTTTAGGATTGATAGAAGATATCCTTATACCACTCTAAGTGCCCAGAAAATGTAATGTTATTATTTATATCAGGCGGAGAGCACCAATCGAACCTAGGGTGACAACAAGGTCCATGAAGACAGGGATGCAGTTGAGGAAAAGGAAACACCCAGGGTAATTGGTCAATATACTCATTCACATTGTCCTTGAACAATAAACATTTCGGTTTTAACATATGTATTCCCCTTCTTTCCTTTAAAGAGATTAAGAAGACGGCAGTGATCAGCTCCCAAGAAAGAATGAGGCGTTTCGGAGACTAAAGTTCCGGTCTTGTTAAAGTTTCTGAATTCATGTTTTATTTGTTTCTTTTCTATTCTAGGTTGTTCTACAATTCCAGGTGAACGGGGCCCTCGAAGCAATGGGAGAAGATTTTCTTTATTATAAACATTTGTACTGTTTGTATTAGTGTTAAAGGGATTCTGTCACCAGGTTTTAGCCATCTCATCTGAGCGCACCATAATGTGGACACAGACATCTTTATTCCAGTGATATATCACTTACTAGGCTGCTCAGTGTAGTTTGCATTAAAACACTGTTAAATCATCTGGAGATTATCATTAGAGCACTACTCCAGTAGTCCAGTCATACTTGGGAGCTGCCAAATCTGCAACAGAGAAAACAGTAATTTTATCAAAATGACAGCAAGGAGCTCAGTAAGTGAAACATTGCTGGATCAGGATTTCTATCTCTACATTATGCTGCTGTCCGATGGGATGTCAAAAACCTGGTGACAGAGTCCTTTTAATAACTATTTTAAAGATAAATATAAAGTGGAAGTCCTATGGCTATGATGAAACAATTCTGACAACTGTTCAAATGGCACAATCATTTACTACCGTCAGGTTTCTGAGCCGTTTAGTCTAATGCTTTGTCAGTATTACTAGAATCCATAATAATTTAAAGGTCAGGTAGCCATAAAAGTGCTCCTGCCAGTCAGAGCAGTGTGTGACACCCCAGGGGTCTGGTTGCCACAGTGATAGAGATATTACGTCTGAGAGCAGGTGGGAGGTCCTTTGGTCAGGGATCCTGTGCATGCCACACCTCCTGCCCAGTCTTGGGAGGGGAAGGACTTCCCCTATATAAAACCTGGGGCTGAGGCAGGGTAGAGGGTTCTGAGAGAAGACAGGGAGCAGAGCTGCTCTATGGGCTCTGCTCCACAGGCAGGCCCTGTCCAGGGGCCTGAGCCTGGAGACAAGGAGAGTGGAGACAAGAAGCAGCATAGGAAACAGGAGAGTTCCAAGGAGTCAGGGGCTGGCAGCTGCAGCGCTCGCCCTGACTAAGAAGATTCTTTACCGGACCCGGAGTCCGAGGCTGTGGGGACTAACTTCTACCCAGCAGCAGAATCCGTCAGGCAGGGGATTTCAGGTCCTCTGGCCCAGAAGCCCGAAGGCACGGTCACACGCGTGGGACCAGCACCGCCATCGTGGAGCGGAAGCCATTAGAAGGCCCCGAGTCACCGGCCATACGGGTGAGCACCACACGGTACACTCAGGGACGTGGGCTACTTACATCAGCTTCTAGCAAGGTAGCCAGAAGAGTACAGTCAGTTTGTGAGGCCTACAACTACGCCTGGCCAGGGGAGATCCCATCTGCTCAAAGACTGACCAGGCCCCGTTTGCTAGCAAGTACTCCGGGAGGGTCTATCGTTGTTACCAGTAAAGACCCTGAACTACACCGTACCGTCTCTGAGTGGTTCCTGCTACCCCCATCATCCACGTCGGCTGCCCTGAGGCCTTACCCCTCCCGTTGGGGGTTATACTATCACGCTGCACAATCCTACCACCGGCCTCAGCGGTCTGCCCTGCAGCAGCAGCTTCCTGGCTGCACTCAACGGGTGGCGTAGTCATCAACTATTTACTACTAATAGACTGCCGTCTAGTTTGACTCCCTGGGCACAGACCGGGTCACCGCCACGAGACTACAACCCTCCACTGATCCGGCTCCGGGTAGGCTCCCGCGTGCGCAACGCAGCGCGACACAGGCCCAGGGGCGCGTCAACTTTGGCGTAGTCGGCAGGATCTCGTGCCCGCAACCACCGGGTACTGCGTGCCTGAAAAAGAGACTTTTCAAACTTACCAGTGGTGAAGATTCCCGCCATCTGTGAAGATTCCCGCCATCCGTGGAGTTTTCCCGCCATCCGGCGCCATCTTCTGCCTTCTTCCCGCCATCCAAGGAGTTTTCCCGCCATCCGGCGCCATCTTCTGCCTTCTTCCCGCCATCCGAGGAGTTTTCCCGCCATCCGGCGCCATCTTGGAGACGCCGCGCGGGAAGAAGAGGGGCGTGGACTCCGAAAGCGCGCGAGAACTGAAGCCCCGCCTCACGTCCGGACGTTGCGTAAGGTCCTGGAAGGAGCCCAGCAGACGCCGACGTCACAGGAGCGCGACGCCAGGTCCTCTACCCCGACGATTGACTGCGGAGCCGCGGCCTACGGAAGAGGATCTCCGGAAGGTAGGCCACGGTCCACTAGGGGGGAGGAGGACACCAGGAACGGACAGCAAGATGGCGGACCGGCAGCAGACTAAGCTGCCCAGCATCGGCAGTGCCCCAGTCGTCGCCGGCCCCGACCAGCGCCGGGAGAAGACGCGTGACGCAGGAGCGGTCGCGGGAGCAGGTAAGAGGAGTCTCCCTGTCCCGGACGCTGCCAGCGTCAGCCTGCTCCCGGGCCCCCTGGTGGAGCCGCCGATTCCGGGCGCTGCAGACACCGACCTGCTCCAGCCCCCGCAACAAGCCCTGCGGCCAAGCCCTCCAGCCCTGGGCACTACCACCACCAGCCCGCGCCCAGGCCCAAAGTTGCACCCTCTGACCCCGGGCGTCATCAACGGCGACCCTCTCCACGCCTGGTCGCAAGGCCTGAACTCCCCAGGTGCAAAAGGACTGTACGCCCTCCACGTTAACCAAGGAGGAGCTGCAGTACTACCAATACGAGGAAAGCCAAGAGGACCCAGACGGGTCTGAAGCCTACACACAAGAAGGAGCAGGAGGATGCCGTTACTGAAGTACGGTAAAGTGGAACTGTACATAGTTACCCGTAGGGGTACTTGTGTTGCTAATTAAAATATGGTCCCCGTTGGGACAAGTGTGAACTGTTCCCGTGTGTTCCCTATCCTTAACCAGGCTGAGGACTGTGAGCAGCCATCCCATCTCCCCACAGGCTGAGGACTGTGAGCAGCCAATCCTTATCCCCACTGGCCGAGGACTGAGAGCGGCCATATCTTGTAAATATTATGTGTTTCCAGTTATTTATAGGAGTCCTTGGTGGATTTACCGGGAATCCTTTGTACAGTTAGTGGAGCGTAACCCAGGATGGACTAAAAGACTGTTAAGGACTCGGGGTAGGACAGACCCCTACCTGGTTACGTCTCCCTGTTTTGGTGAAATGGACACCTTGCTTTCTTCAAAGACTGCACCCGGTTACGGACACGCCGTGACCAGCTTTATGCTTTTCCTTATTGTAATGTTATTGTTTATACTTTGTTATGTTACAAAAATATGTTTAGTCCCGGAGTACTAAATTTCACTAGGGGGGAATGTGACACCCCAGGGGTCTGGTTGCCACAGTGATAGAGATATTACGTCTGAGAGCAGGTGGGAGGTCCTTTGGTCAGGGATCCTGTGCATGCCACACCTCCTGCCCAGTCTTGGGAGGGGAAGGACTTCCCCTATATAAAACCTGGGGCTGAGGCAGGGTAGAGGGTTCTGAGAGAAGACAGGGAGCAGAGCTGCTCTATGGGCTCTGCTCCACAGGCAGGCCCTGTCCAGGGGCCTGAGCCTGGAGACAAGGAGAGTGGAGACAAGAAGCAGCATAGGAAACAGGAGAGTTCCAAGGAGTCAGGGGCTGGCAGCTGCAGCGCTCGCCCTGACTAAGAAGATTCTTTACCGGACCCGGAGTCCGAGGCTGTGGGGACTAACTTCTACCCAGCAGCAGAATCCGTCAGGCAGGGGATTTCAGGTCCTCTGGCCCAGAAGCCCGAAGGCACGGTCACACGCGTGGGACCAGCACCGCCATCGTGGAGCGGAAGCCATTAGAAGGCCCCGAGTCACCGGCCATACGGGTGAGCACCACACGGTACACTCAGGGACGTGGGCTACTTACATCAGCTTCTAGCAAGGTAGCCAGAAGAGTACAGTCAGTTTGTGAGGCCTACAACTACGCCTGGCCAGGGGAGATCCCATCTGCTCAAAGACTGACCAGGCCCCGTTTGCTAGCAAGTACTCCGGGAGGGTCTATCGTTGTTACCAGTAAAGACCCTGAACTACACCGTACCGTCTCTGAGTGGTTCCTGCTACCCCCATCATCCACGTCGGCTGCCCTGAGGCCTTACCCCTCCCGTTGGGGGTTATACTATCACGCTGCACAATCCTACCACCGGCCTCAGCGGTCTGCCCTGCAGCAGCAGCTTCCTGGCTGCACTCAACGGGTGGCGTAGTCATCAACTATTTACTACTAATAGACTGCCGTCTAGTTTGACTCCCTGGGCACGGACCGGGTCACCGCCACGAGACTACAACCCTCCACTGATCCGGCTCCGGGTAGGCTCCCGCGTGCGCAACGCAGCGCGACACAGGCCCAGGGGCGCGTCAAGTGCAGTCCCTGGAAATCAGGCCTAGGGAAGCAGAATATATTACCATCCCTAACAACGGTAAGCATGACCCCCAGCTGTCCAGCAACCCGACATGTAGAACTGCCTATAAAAATGACCATTTGTCCAGTCAGTGCATCACTCTCTGGTGCCCTTTTACAATGGCACACTGCTTTCTGTCTCTCTCTCTTTCTCTCTCTCCAGTGCAATGCTCTCTGGTGCTCTTTCACTCTCTTTCCAGTGCACCACTCTCTGATGTGTTCTCTTTCTCCCTACTGCACCGCTCTCTGGCACTCCTCTGTCTTTATAGTGCAGTGCTCTCTTTTGTGCTCTCTCAGTCTCCAGTGCATCACTGGCGCTCACTTTTGATCTCTCCCCATTGCACCACTCTCTCGCATGCTCTCTCTCTGGTGCTTTCTTTCCATCCAAAGTGCCTTTTTTTGTCTCTGTGCCTTCACGAGCCTCTCAATCTCTGTCTTTGCCCATCTGTGGCTCTCTATCGGTCTCTGTGCCTCTCTGTCCCTCCCTGTGCTTCTATTTACCTTTTGCATCCCTCTATGTGCCTACCTTTGCCCCTTTGCTCCCCTCTTTGCCTCTATGTGCCTCTCAATGACTCTCTCTCATGCACACCTCTTCCTGTAGGTCAAAGGTAAGAAGCACTACTCAAGTTGCAGCAGAGAAGATTAATTGGTAAGTAACCACAAAGCTACACAGTGTTTAACACTTGTGTATTTTTTAAGAATCTTGTTCCTGTAGGATGCTTCCTGAACATTAAAGTGAATTGTCAGGAAACATCTTTAAGCTACAGGATCCTTGAAAAATATGCAAGTTTTTATTGGATGATTTGTCAGGCTATCAACAATCACACAGGGCCACAGGCCCGTCAACAGGGCAATAGCCCACTCCACAAGGCCAATGACCCTTTGCAAAGGGCCAGAGGTCCCTTTCCGCAGTGCCATAGGCATTTCCACAGGGCCATAACCCACTCCAGCTCTCTCCACAGGGCAACAGGCCCATTTGAAGGGCCACAGATCCCTCTTCAGGGTCACAGGCCTTTCCACAGGGCCGCACCCACCTTCAGCTCTCTCCACAGGGCCATAGGCCCTTTCCTCAGGGCCACAAGCCCCTCCAGCTCTCTCCACAGGGCAACAGACCACTATACAGGGTCACAGGCCTTTCCACAGGGCCACAAGCCCCTTCAGCTCTCTCCACAGGACCACAGGCTCCTACCGGGCCACAGGCCTTTACACAGTGCCACAAGCCCCTCCAGCTCTTTCCACAGGCAATCATGTTGCATGTTGTTTACTGCAAAAGACTTCATAGGCCCCAATCTTACTCCAGAGCCTTCCACAGGCCCCTCCAGCCCACTCCACATGGCCTTTTTTAGCAGAGCAAAACTCCCTCCAGCTCTCTTTACATCACTACATGCCCCTCTGCGGGCAAACAACCCCTTCAACTCTCTCCACAGTACCATAGGCTCCTTCTGCCGGGCCACAAGCATTTCCACAGGGCCACAATCCCCTCCAACTCTTCTCCACAGGACAACAAGCTCTCATTACAGGGCCATAGCTCCCCTCCACAGGGCCAAATGCACTTTCTGCATGGACACAGCCCCATTTAGCTCTCTCCACAGAGACACAAGGCCCGTCTGCAGAGCACAAGCCCCCTCTTCAAGGCCAAAAGGCGTTTCTACATGGCCATAGTCAATTCCATAGGGCACGAGCCCCTCCAGCTCTCTCCACAGGGCAACAGACCCCTATACAGGGTCACAGGCCTTTCCACAGGGCCACAACACTTTCAGCTCTCTCCACAGGACCACAGGCTCCTACTGGGCCACAGGCCTTTCCACGGTGCCACAAGCCCCTCCAGCTCTCTCCACAGGCAATCATGTTGCATGTTGTTTACTGCAAAGGACTTCATAGGCTCAAATCTTACTCCAGAGCCTTCCACAGGCCTCTCCAGCCCGCTCCACATGGCCTTTTCCTCAGGCCACAACTCCCTCCAGCTCTCTTTACATCGCCACATGCCCCTCTGCGGGGCCACAGACCCCTATACAGGGTCACAGGCCTTTCCACAGGGCCTCAACCCCTTCAGCTGTCTCCACAGGACCACAGGCTTTTCCACAGCCCACAACTCCTTCCAGCTCTCACCACAGGGCCACAGCCCTTTCCACAAGGCTAAAGGGCCTATCCATAGGGCCACATACCTTTCCACAGGGCCACAACACCCTCCAGCTCTCTCCACAGGACAAGAAGCTCTCTTTACAGGGCCATACCTCACCTCCACAGGGCCAAATGCACTTTCCACACGGCCACAACTCCCAACAGCTCTCTCCACAGAGTCACAGGGCCCGTCTGCAGGGCACAAGCCCCCTCTTCAAGGCCAAAAGGCCTTTCTACATGGCCATAGTCATTTCCATAGGGCACGAGCCCCTCCAGCTCTCTCCACAGGGCAACAGACCCCTATACAGGATCACAGGCCTTTCCACAGGGCCACAACACCTTCAGCTCTCTCCACAGGACCACAGGCTCCTACTGGGCCACAGGCCTTTCTACAGTGACACAAGCCCCTCCAGCTCTCTCCACAGGCAATCATGTTGCATGTTGTTTACTGCAAAGGACTTCATAGGCTCAAATCTTACTCCAGAGCCTTCCACAGGCCTCTCCAGCCCGCTCCACATGGCCTTTTCCTCAGGCCACAACTCCCTCCAGCTCTCTTTACATCGCCACATGCCCCTCTGCGGGGCCACAGACCCCTATACAGGGTCACAGGCCTTTCAACAGGGCCTCAACCCCTTCAGCTGTCTCCACAGGACCACAGGCTTTTCCACAGCCCACAACTCCTTCCAGCTCTCACCACAGGGCCACAGCCCTTTCCACAAGGCTAAAGGGCCTATCCATAGGGCCACATACCTTTCCACAGGGCCACAACACCCTCCAGCTCTCTCCACAGGACAAGAAGCTCTCTTTACAGGGCCATACCTCACCTCCACAGGGCCAAATGCACTTTCCACATGGCCACAACTCCCAACAGCTCTCTCCACAGAGTCACAGGGCCCGTCTGCAGGGCACAAGCCCCCTCTTCAAGGCCAAAAGGCCTTTCTACATGGCCATAGTCATTTCCATAGGGCACGAGCCCCTCCAGCTCTCTCCACAGGGCAACAGACCCCTATACAGGATCACAGGCCTTTCCACAGGGCCACAACACCTTCAGCTCTCTCCACAGGACCACAGGCTCCTACTGGGCCACAGGCCTTTTTACAGTGCCACAAGCCCCTCCAGCTCTCTCCACAGGCAATCATGTTGCATGTTGTTTACTGCAAAGGACTTCATAGGCTCAAATCTTACTCCAGAGCCTTCCACAGGCCTCTCCAGCCCGCTCCACATGGCCTTTTCCTCAGGCCACAACTCCCTCCAGCTCTCTTTACATCGCCACATGCCCCTCTGCGGGGCCACAGACCCCTATACAGGGTCACAGGCCTTTCCACAGGGCCTCAACCCCTTCAGCTGTCTCCACAGGACCACAGGCTTTTCCACAGCCCACAACTCCTTCCAGCTCTCACCACAGGGCCACAGCCCTTTCCACAAGGCTAAAGGGCCTATCCATAGGGCCACAGACCTTTCCACAGGGCCACAACACCCTCCAGCTCTCTCCACAGGACAAGAAGCTCTCTTTACAGGGCCATAGCTCACCTCCACAGGGCCAAATGCACTTTCCACATGGCTACAACTCCCAACAGCTCTCTCCACAGAGTCACAGGGCCCGTCTGCAGGGCACAAGCGCCCTCTTCAAGGCCAAAAGGCCTTTCTACATGGCTATAGTCATTTCCATACGGCACGAGCCCCTCCAGCTCTCTCCATAGGGCAACGGACCCCTATACAGGGTCACAGGCCTTTCCACACGGCCACAACACCTTCAGCTCTCTCCACAGGACCACAGGCTCCTACTGGGCCACAGGCCTTTCCACAGTGCCACAAGCCCCTCCAGCTCTCTCCACAGGCAATCATTTTGCATGTTGTTTACTGCAAAGGACTTCATAGGCTCAAATCTTACTCCAGAGCCTTCCACAGGCCTCTCCAGCCCGCTCCACATGGCCTTTTCCTCAGGCCACAACACCCTCCAGCTCTCTTTACATCGCCACATGCCCCTCTGCGGGGCCACAGACCCCTATACAGGGTCACAGGCCTTTCCACAGGGCCTCAACCCCTTCAGCTGTCTCCACAGGACCACAGGCTTTTCCACAGCCCACAACTCCTTCCAGCTCTCACCACAGGGCCACAGCCCTTTCCACAAGGCTAAAGGGCCTATCCATAGGGCCACAGACCTTTCCACAGGGCCACAACACCCTCCAGCTCTCTCCACAGGACAAGAAGCTCTCTTTACAGGGCCATAGCTCACCTCCACAGGGCCAAATGCACTTTCCACACGGCTACAACTCCCAACAGCTCTCTCCACAGAGTCACAGGGCCCGTCTGCAGGGCACAAGCGCCCTCTTCAAGGCCAAAAGGCCTTTCTACATGGCTATAGTCATTTCCATACGGCACGAGCCCCTCCAGCTCTCTCCACAGGGCAACGGACCCCTATACAGGGTCACAGGCCTTTCCACAGGGCCACAACACCTTCAGCTCTCTCCACAGGACCACAGGCTCCTACTGGGCCACAGGCCTTTCCACAGTGCCACAAGCCCCTCCAGCTCTCTCCACAGGCAATCATGTTGCATGTTGTTTACTGCAAAGGACTTCATAGGCTCAAATCTTACTCCAGAGCCTTCCACAGGCCTCTCCAGCCCGCTCCACATGGCCTGTTCCTCAGGCCACAACTCCCTCCAGCTCTCTTTACATCGCCACATGCCCCTCTGCGGGGCCACAGACCCCTATACAGGGTCACAGGCCTTTCCACAGGGCCTCAACCCCTTCAGCTGTCTCCACAGGACCACAGGCTTTTCCACAGCCCACAACTCCTTCCAGCTCTCACCACAGGGCCACAGCCCTTTCCACAAGGCTAAAGGGCCTATCCATAGGGCCACAGACCTTTCCACAGGGCCACAACACCCTCCAGCTCTCTCCACAGGACAAGAAGCTCTCTTTACAGGGCCATAGCTCACCTCCACAGGGCCAAATGCACTTTCCACACGGCTACAACTCCCAACAGCTCTCTCCACAGAGTCACAGGGCCCGTCTGCAGGGCACAAGCGCCCTCTTCAAGGCCAAAAGGCCTTTCTACATGGCTATAGTCATTTCCATACGGCACGAGCCCCTCCAGCTCTCTCCACAGGGCAACGGACCCCTATACAGGGTCACAGGCCTTTTCACAGGGCCACAACACCTTCAGCTCTCTCCACAGGACCACAGGCTCCTACTGGGCCACAGGCCTTTCCACAGTGCCACAAGCCCCTCCAGCTCTCTCCACAGGCAATCATGTTGCATGTTGTTTACTGCAAAGGACTTCATAGGCTCAAATCTTACTCCAGAGCCTTCCACAGGCCTCTCCAGCCCGCTCCACATGGCCTTTTCTTCAGGCCACAACTCCCTCCAGCTCTCTTTACATCGCCACATGCCCCTCTGCGGGGCCACAGACCCCTATACAGGGTCACAGGCCTTTCCACAGGGCCTCAACCCCTTCAGCTGTCTCCACAGGACCACAGGCTTTTCCACAGCCCACAACTCCTTCCAGCTCTCACCACAGGGCCACAGCCCTTTCAACAAGGCTAAAGGGCCTATCCATAGGGCCACATACCTTTCCACAGGGCCACAACACCCTCCAGCTCTCTCCACAGGACAAGAAGCTCTCTTTACAGGGCCATACCTCACCTCCACAGGGCCAAATGCACTTTCCACACGGCCACAACTCCCAACAGCTCTCTCCACAGAGTCACAGGGCCCGTCTGCAGGGCACAAGCCCCCTCTTCAAGGCCAAAAGGCCTTTCTACATGGCCATAGTCATTTCCATAGGGCGCGAGCCCCTCCAGCTCTCTCCACAGGGCAACAGACCCCTATACAGGATCACAGGCCTTTCCACAGGGCCACAACACCTTCAGCTCTCTCCACAGGACCACAGGCTCCTACTGGGCCACAGGCCTTTCTACAGTGCCACAAGCCCCTCCAGCTCTCTCCACAGGCAATCATGTTGCATGTTGTTTACTGCAAAGGACTTCATAGGCTCAAATCTTACTCCAGAGCCTTCCACAGGCCTCTCCAGCCCGCTCCACATGGCCTTTTCCTCAGGCCACAACTCCCTCCAGCTCTCTTTACATCGCCACATGCCCCTCTGCGGGGCCACAGACCCCTATACAGGGTCACAGGCCTTTCCACAGGGCCTCAACCCCTTCAGCTGTCTCCACAGGACCACAGGCTTTTCCACAGCCCACAACTCCTTCCAGCTCTCACCACAGGGCCACAGCCCTTTCCACAAGGCTAAAGGGCCTATCCATAGGGCCACAGACCTTTCCACAGGGCCACAACACCCTCCAGCTCTCTCCACAGGACAAGAAGCTCTCTTTACAGGGCCATAGCTCACCTCCACAGGGCCAAATGCACTTTCCACACGGCTACAACTCCCAACAGCTCTCTCCACAGAGTCACAGGGCCCGTCTGCAGGGCACAAGCGCCCTCTTCAAGGCCAAAAGGCCTTTCTACATGGCTATAGTCATTTCCATACGGCACGAGCCATTCCAGCTCTCTCCACAGGGCAACGGACCCCTATACAGGATCACAGGCCTTTCCACAGGGCCACAACACCTTCAGCTCTCTCCACAGGACCACAGGCTCCTACTGGGCCACAGGCCTTTCCACAGTGCCACAAGCCCCTCCAGCTCTCTCCACAGGCAATCATGTTGCATGTTGTTTACTGCAAAGGACTTCATAGGCTCAAATCTTACTCCAGAGCCTTCCACAGGCCTCTCCAGCCCGCTCCACATGGCCTTTTCCTCAGGCCACAACTCCCTCCAGCTCTCTTTACATCGCCACATGCCCCTCTGCGGGGCCACAGACCCCTATACAGGGTCACAGGCCTTTCCACAGGGCCTCAACCCCTTCAGCTGTCTCCACAGGACCACAGGCTTTTCCACAGCCCACAACTCCTTCCAGCTCTCACCACAGGGCCACAGCCCTTTCCACAAGGCTAAAGGGCCTATCCATAGGGCCACAGACCTTTCCACAGGGCCACAACACCCTCCAGCTCTCTCCACAGGACAAGAAGCTCTCTTTACAGGGCCATAGCTCACCTCCACAGGGCCAAATGCACTTTCCACACGGCCACAACTCCCAACAGCTCTCTCCACAGAGTCACAGGGCCCGTCTGCAGGGCACAAGCGCCCTCTTCAAGGCCAAAAGGCCTTTCTACATGGCTATAGTCATTTCCATACGGCACGAGCCCCTCCAGCTCTCTCCACAGGGCAACGGACCCCTATACAGGGTCACAGGCCTTTCCACAGGGCCACAACACCTTCAGCTCTCTCCACAGGACCACAGGCTCCTACTGGGCCACAGGCCTTTCCACAGTGCCACAAGCCCCTCCAGCTCTCTCCACAGGCAATCATGTTGCATGTTGTTTACTGCAAAGGACTTCATAGGCTCAAATCTTTCTCCAGAGCCTTCCACAGGCCTCTCCAGCCCGCTCCACATGGCCTTTTCCTCAGGCCACAACTCCCTCCAGCTCTCTTTACATCGCCACATGCCCCTCTGCGGGGCCACAGACCCCTATACAGGGTCACAGGCCTTTCCACAGGGCCTCAACCCCTTCAGCTGTCTCCACAGGACCACAGGCTTTTCCACAGCCCACAACTCCTTCCAGCTCTCACCACAGGGCCACAGCCCTTTCCACAAGGCTAAAGGGCCTATCCATAGGGCCACATACCTTTGCACAGGGCCACAACACCCTCCAGCTCTCTCCACAGGACAAGAAGCTCTCTTTACAGGGCCATAGCTCACCTCCACAGGGCCAAATGCACTTTCCACACGGCTACAACTCCCAACAGCTCTCTCCACAGAGTCACAGGGCCCGTCTGCAGGGCACAAGCGCCCTCTTCAAGGCCAAAAGGCCTTTCTACATGGCTATAGTCATTTCCATACGGCACGAGCCCCTCCAGCTCTCTCCACAGGGCAACGGACCCCTATACAGGGTCACAGGCCTTTCCACAGGGCCACAACACCTTCAGCTCTCTCCACAGGACCACAGGCTCCTACTGGGCCACAGGCCTTTCCACAGTGCCACAAGCCCCTCCAGCTCTCTCCACAGGCAATCATGTTGCATGTTGTTTACTGCAAAGGACTTCATAGGCTCAAATCTTACTCCAGAGCCTTCCACAGGCCTCTCCAGCCCGCTCCACATGGCCTTTTCCTCAGGCCACAACTCCCTCCAGCTCTCTTTACATCGCCACATGCCCCTCTGCGGGGCCACAGACCCCTATACAGGGTCACAGGCCTTTCCACAGGGCCTCAACCCCTTCAGCTGTCTCCACAGGACCACAGGCTTTTCCACAGCCCACAACTCCTTCCAGCTCTCACCACAGGGCCACAGCCCTTTCCACAAGGCTAAAGGGCCTATCCATAGGGCCACAGACCTTTCCACAGGGCCACAACACCCTCCAGCTCTCTCCACAGGACAAGAAGCTCTCTTTACAGGGCCATAGCTCACCTCCACAGGGCCAAATGCACTTTCCACACGGCTACAACTCCCAAAAGCTCTCTCCACAGAGTCACAGGGCCCGTCTGCAGGGCACAAGCCCCCTCTTCAAGGCCAAAAGGCCTTTCTACATGGCTATAGTCATTTCCATACGGCACGAGCCCCTCCAGCTCTCTCCACAGGGCAACGGACCCCTATACAGGGTCACATGCCTTTCCACAGGGCCACAACACCTTCAGCTCTCTCCACAGGACCACAGGCTCCTACTGGGCCACAGGCCTTTCCACAGTGCCACAAGCCCCTCCAGCTCTCTCCACAGGCAATCATGTTGCATGTTGTTTACTGCAAAGGACTTCATAGGCTCAAATCTTACTCCAGAGCCTTCCACAGGCCTCTCCAGCCCGCTCCACATGGCCTGTTCCTCAGGCCACAACTCCCTCCAGCTCTCTTTACATCGCCACATGCCCCTCTGCGGGGCCACAGACCCCTATACAGGGTCACAGGCCTTTCCACAGGGCCTCAACCCCTTCAGCTGTCTCCACAGGACCACAGGCTTTTCCACAGCCCACAACTCCTTCCAGCTCTCACCACAGGGCCACAGCCCTTTCCACAAGGCTAAAGGGCCTATCCATAGGGCCACATACCTTTCCACAGGGCCACAACACCCTCCAGCTCTCTCCACAGGACAAGAAGCTCTCTTTACAGGGCCATAGCTCACCTCCACAGGGCCAAATGCACTTTCCACACGGCTACAACTCCCAACAGCTCTCTCCACAGAGTCACAGGGCCCGTCTGCAGGGCACAAGCGCCCTCTTCAAGGCCAAAAGGCCTTTCTACATGGCTATAGTCATTTCCATACGGCACGAGCCCCTTCAGCTCTCTCCACAGGGCAACGGACCCCTATACAGGATCACAGGCCTTTCAACAGGGCCACAACACCTTCAGCTCTCTCCACAGGACCACAGGCTCCTACTGGGCCACAGGCCTTTCCACAGTGCCACAAGCCCCTCCAGCTCTCTCCACAGGCAATCATGTTGCATGTTGTTTACTGCAAAGGACTTCATAGGCTCAAATCTTACTCCAGAGCCTTCCACAGGCCTCTCCAGCCCGCTCCACATGGCCTTTTCCTCAGGCCACAACTCCCTCCAGCTCTCTTTACATCGCCACATGCCCCTCTGCGGGGCCACAGACCCCTATACAGGGTCACAGGCCTTTCCACAGGGCCTCAACCCCTTCAGCTGTCTCCACAGGACCACAGGCTTTTCCACAGCCCACAACTCCTTCCAGCTCTCACCACAGGGCCACAGCCCTTTCCACAAGGCTAAAGGGCCTATCCATAGGGCCACATACCTTTCCACAGGGCCACAACACCCTCCAGCTCTCTCCACAGGACAAGAAGCTCTCTTTACAGGGCCATAGCTCACCTCCACAGGGCCAAATGCACTTTCCACACGGCCACAACTCCCAACAGCTCTCTCCACAGAGTCACAGGGCCCGTCTGCAGGGCACAAGCCCCCTCTTCAAGGCCAAAAGGCCTTTCTACATGGCCATAGTCATTTCCATAGGGCACGAGCCCCTCCAGCTCTCTCCACAGGGCAACAGACCCCTATACAGGATCACAGGCCTTTCCACAGGGCCACAACACCTTCAGCTCTCTCCACAGGACCACAGGCTCCTACTGGGCCACAGGCCTTTCTACAGTGCCACAAGCCCCTCCAGCTCTCTCCACAGGCAATCATGTTGCATGTTGTTTACTGCAAAGGACTTCATAGGCTCAAATCTTACTCCAGAGCCTTCCACAGGCCTCTCCAGCCCGCTCCACATGGCCTTTTCCTCAGGCCACAACTCCCTCCAGCTCTCTTTACATTGCCACATGCCCCTCTGCGGGGCCACAGACCCCTATACAGGGTCACAGGCCTTTCCACAGGGCCTCAACCCCTTCAGCTGTCTCCACAGGACCACAGGCTTTTCCACAGCCCACAACTCCTTCCAGCTCTCACCACAGGGCCACAGCCCTTTCCACAAGGCTAAAGGGCCTATCCATAGGGCCACAGACCTTTCCACAGGGCCACAACACCCTCCAGCTCTCTCCACAGGACAAGAAGCTCTCTTTACAGGGCCATAGCTCACCTCCACAGGGCCAAATGCACTTTCCACACGGCTACAACTCCCAACAGCTCTCTCCACAGAGTCACAGGGCCCGTCTGCAGGGCACAAGCGCCCTCTTCAAGGCCAAAAGGCCTTTCTACATGGCTATAGTCATTTCCATACGGCACGAGCCCCTCCAGCTCTCTCCACAGGGCAACGGACCCCTATACAGGGTCACAGGCCTTTCCACAGGGCCACAACACCTTCAGCTCTCTCCACAGGACCACAGGCTCCTACTGGGCCACAGGCCTTTCCACAGTGCCACAAGCCCCTCCAGCTCTCTCCACAGGCAATCATGTTGCATGTTGTTTACTGCAAAGGACTTCATAGGCTCAAATCTTACTCCAGAGCCTTCCACAGGCCTCTCCAGCCCGCTCCACATGGCCTTTTCCTCAGGCCACAACTCCCTCCAGCTCTCTTTACATCGCCACATGCCCCTCTGCGGGGCCACAGACCCCTATACAGGGTCACAGGCCTTTCCACAGGGCCTCAACCCCTTCAGCTGTCTCCACAGGACCACAGGCTTTTCCACAGCCCACAACTCCTTCCAGCTCTCACCACAGGGCCACAGCCCTTTCCACAAGGCTAAAGGGCCTATCCATAGGGCCACAGACCTTTCCACAGGGCCACAACACCCTCCAGCTCTCTCCACAGGACAAGAAGCTCTCTTTACAGGGCCATAGCTCACCTCCACAGGGCCAAATGCACTTTCCACACGGCTACAACTCCCAACAGCTCTCTCCACAGAGTCACAGGGCCCGTCTGCAGGGCACAAGCGCCCTCTTCAAGGCCAAAAGGCCTTTCTACATGGCTATAGTCATTTCCATACGGCACGAGCCCCTCCAGCTCTCTCCACAGGGCAACGGACCCCTATACAGGGTCACAGGCCTTTCCACAGGGCCACAACACCTTCAGCTCTCTCCACAGGACCACAGGCTCCTACTGGGCCACAGGCCTTTCCACAGTGCCACAAGCCCCTCCAGCTCTCTCCACAGGCAATCATGTTGCATGTTGTTTACTGCAAAGGACTTCATAGGCTCAAATCTTACTCCAGAGCCTTCCACAGGCCTCTCCAGCCCGCTCCACATGGCCTGTTCCTCAGGCCACAACTCCCTCCAGCTCTCTTTACATCGCCACATGCCCCTCTGCGGGGCCACAGACCCCTATACAGGGTCACAGGCCTTTCCACAGGGCCTCAACCCCTTCAGCTGTCTCCACAGGACCACAGGCTTTTCCACAGCCCACAACTCCTTCCAGCTCTCACCACAGGGCCACAGCCCTTTCCACAAGGCTAAAGGGCCTATCCATAGGGCCACATACCTTTCCACAGGGCCACAACACCCTCCAGCTCTCTCCACAGGACAAGAAGCTCTCTTTACAGGGCCATAGCTCACCTCCACAGGGCCAAATGCACTTTCCACACGGCTACAACTCCCAACAGCTCTCTCCACAGAGTCACAGGGCCCGTCTGCAGGGAACAAGCCCCCTCTTCAAGGCCAAAAGGCCTTTCTACATGGCCATAGTCATTTCCATAGGGCACGAGCCCCTCCAGCTCTCTCCACAGGGCAACAGACCCCTATACAGGATCACAGGCCTTTCCACAGGGCCACAACACTTTCAGGTCTCTCCACAGGACCACAGGCTCCTACTGGGCCACAGGCCTTTCCACAGTGCCACAAGCCCCTCCAGCTCTCTCCACAGGCAATCATGTTGCATGTTGTTTACTGCAAAGGACTTCATAGGCTCAAATCTTACTCCAGAGCCTTCCACAGGCCTCTCCAGCCCGCTCCACATGGCCTTTTCCTCAGGCCACAACTCCCTCCAGCTCTCTTTACATCGCCACATGCCCCTCTGCGGGGCCACAGACCCCTATACAGGGTCACAGGCCTTTCCACAGGGCCTCAACCCCTTCAGCTGTCTCCACAGGACCACAGGCTTTTCCACAGCCCGCAACTCCTTCCAGCTCTCACCACAGGGCCACAGCCCTTTCCACAAGGCTAAAGGGCCTATCCATAGGGCCACAGACCTTTCCACAGGGCCACAACACCCTCCAGCTCTCTCCACAGGACAAGAAGCTCTCTTTACAGGGCCATAGCTCACCTCCACAGGGCCAAATGCACTTTCCACACGGCTACAACTCCCAACAGCTCTCTCCACAGAGTCACAGGGCCCGTCTGCAGGGCACAAGCGCCCTCTTCAAGGCCAAAAGGCCTTTCTACATGGCTATAGTCATTTCCATACGGCACGAGCCCCTCCAGCTCTCTCCACAGGGCAACGGACCCCTATACAGGGTCACAGGCCTTTCCACAGGGCCACAACACCTTCAGCTCTCTCCACAGGACCACAGGCTCCTACTGGGCCACAGGCCTTTCCACAGTGCCACAAGCCCCTCCAGCTCTCTCCACAGGCAATCATGTTGCATGTTGTTTACTGCAAAGGACTTCATAGGCTCAAATCTTACTCCAGAGCCTTCCACAGGCCTCTCCAGCCCGCTCCACATGGCCTTTTCCTCAGGCCACAACTCCCTCCAGCTCTCTTTACATCGCCACATGCCCCTCTGCGGGGCCACAGACCCCTATACAGGGTCACAGGCCTTTCCACAGGGCCTCAACCCCTTCAGCTGTCTCCACAGGACCACAGGCTCCTACTGGGCCACAGGCCTTTCCACAGTGCCACAAGCCCCTCCAACTCTTCTCCACAGGACAACAAGCTCTCTTTACCGGGCCATAGCTCCCATCAACAGGGCGAAATGCACTTTCTGCACCGCCACTGCCCCCTTTAGCTCTCTCCACAGAGACACAAGGCCCGTCTGCAAGGCACAAGCCCCCTCTTCAAGGCCAGAAGGCCTGTCTACATGGCCATAGTCATTTCCATAGGGCACGAGCCCCTACAGCTCTCTCCACAGGGCAACGGACCCCTATACAGGGTCACAGGCCTTTCCACAGGGCCTCAACCCCATCAGCTCTCTCCACAGGACCACTGGCTCCTTCTGCCGGGCCACAAGCATTTCCACAGGGCCACAATCCCCTCAAACTCTTTTCCACATGACAACAAGCTAACTTTACAAGGACATAGCTCCCTTCCTCATAGCCAGCCATCATGGTGTTTGTGTTATTAAAGAAAAAAAAAATTTGAGGGCTGGCTAGAGGCAGCCGTGGACACACGATAGCCAGCCCTCATGGTGTTTGTGTTATTAAAGAAAAAAAAAATTGGGGGGCTGGCTAGAGGCAGCCGTGAACACACGATAGCCAGCCCTCATGGTGTTTGTGTTATTAAAGAAAAAAAAAATTGGGGGGCTGGCTAGAGGCAGCCGTGGACACACGATAGCCAGCCCTCATGGTGTTTGTGTTATTAAAGAAAAAAAAAATTGGGGGGCTGGCTAGAGGCAGCCGTGAACACACGATAGCCAGTCCTCATGGTGTTTGTGTTATTAAAGAAAAAAAAAATTGGGGGGCTGGCTAGAGGCAGCCGTGGACACATGATAGCCAGCCCTCATGGTGTTTGTGTTATTAAAGAAAAAAAAAATTGGGGGGCTGGCTAGAGGCAGCCGTGGACACACGATAGCCAGGCCTCATGGTGCTTGTGTTATTAAAGAAAAAAAAAATTGGGGGGCTGGCTAGAGGTAGCCGTGGATACACGATAGCCAGCCCTCATGGTGTTTGTGTTATTAAAGAAAAAAAAAAATTGGGGGGCTGGCTAGAGGCAGCCGTGAACACACGATAGCCAGCCCTCATGGTGTTTGTGTTATTAAAGAAAAAAAAAAATTGGGGGGCTGGCTAAAGGCAGCTGTAGCACCCCAGGGGTCTGGTTTTCCACAGTAATGTAATGTTATGTCTGAGAGCAGGTGGGAGGTCCTTTGGTCAGGGATCCTGTGCATGCCACACCTCCTGCCCAGTCTTGGGAGGGGAAGAACTTCCCCTGTATAAAACCCGGGGCTGAGGCAGGGTGAGTCAGACAAGGAGAGTGGAGACAAGAAGCAGCATAGGAAACAGGAGAGTTCCAAGGAGTCAGGGGCTGGCAGCTGCAGCGCTCGCCCTGACTAAGAAGATTCTTTACCGGACCCGGAGTCCGAGGCTGTGGGGACTAACTTCTACCCAGCAGCAGAATCCGTCAGGCAGGGGATTTCAGGTCCTCTGGCCCAGAAGCCCGAAGGCACGGTCACACGCGTGGGACCAGCACCGCCATCGTGGAGCGGAAGCCATTAGAAGGCCCCGAGTCACCGGCCATACGGGTGAGCACCACACGGTACACTCAGGGACGTGGGCTACTTACATCAGCTTCTAGCAAGGTAGCCAGAAGAGTACAGTCAGTTTGTGAGGCCTACAGCTACGCCTGGCCAGAGGAGATCCCATCTGCTCAAAGACTGACCAGGCCCCGTTTGCTAGCAAGTACTCCGGGAGGGTCTATCGTTGTTACCAGTAAAGACCCTGAACTACACCGTACCGTCTCTGAGTGGTTCCTGCTACCCCCATCATCCACGTCGGCTGCCCTGAGGCCATACCCCTCCCGTTGGGGGTTATACTATCACGCTGCACAATCCTACCACCGGCCTCAGCGGTCTGCCCTGCAGCAGCAGCTCCCTGGCTGCACTCAACGGGTGGCGTAGTCATCAACTATTTACTACTAATAGACTGCCGTCTAGTTTGACTCCCTGGGCACGGACCGGGTCACCGCCACGAGACTACAACCCTCCACTGATCCGGCTCCGGGTAGGCTCCCGCATGCGCAACGCAGCGCGACACAGGCCCAGGGGCGCGTCAACTTTGGCGTAGTCGGCAGGATTTCGTGCCCGCAACCACCGGGTACTGCGTGCCTGAAAAGCAAAGACTGTTCAAACTTACCAGTGGTGAAGATTCCCGCTATCCGTGGAGGTTTCCCGCCATCCGGCGCCATCTTCTACCTTCTTCCCGCCATCGGTGAAGTTTCCCGCCATCCGGCGCCATCTTCGGCCTTCTTCCCGCCATCCGTGGAGTTTTCCCGCCGTTGGACGCCATCTTGGGGACGCCGCGCGGGAAGAAGAGGGGCGTGGACTCCGAAAGCGCGCGAGAACTGAAGCCCCGCCTCACGTCCGGACGTTGCGTAAGGTCCTGGAAGGAGCCCAGCAGACGCCGACGTCACAGGAGCGCGACGGAAGGTCCTCAACCCTGACGATCCACTGCGGAGCCGCGGCCTACGGAAGAGGATCATCGCAAGGTAGGCCACGGTCCACTAGGGGGGAGGAAGATGTCGGATACGGAGGAGAGCTTCACTGCCCCAACCCCCGCCAGCGCTACCGCTGCTGCAGTTATGCCCTTCACCATGCCCTATATCCCGGGAGCAGCTTGGCTACCCCAGTACTCAGGGGAGTCACATACCCTGCATGACTTTAGAGAAAAGCTGGATAGCCTCTTCCAGGTGTACCCCCTCACAGAAGAGCAAAAAGTGAGCATCCTGGTGGCCCAACTAACCGGGGCAGCCAAAAGGGAAGTAAAATCCTGGCCCCCTGGGAGGAAGACTGTCGCAGGGATACTAACCCGGCTGAAGGACACCTTTGATACCCGCACCTCAGCCGAGATTAAGCTTAGATTCTACGGGTGCAAGCAGCGAGCGCATGAGAGTATAAGGGACTATGCACTAAACCTACAAGAGGCCCTGAGGGCCATAAAGCAGACCGACCCTGATGGGGTGGGAAACGAGGACAGGCTGTTGACTGAACAATTTATAGAGGGTTTATATTGCAATGCCCACCGAACCCAGTTGCGGGCAATGGCCTTACAGGATCCCCATCTGGACTTTGCACAGTTCAAGGACAGAGCCATCCGGGTGCTCCGAGAACTGGCACCAGGTGGCGTTGTGACCCACAGACGCCCCACTACCACTTACTACCAGGAGGCGGCGCCCTTGTCAGCAGGGCCTGTGGGAGCTGATGCGCAGGCTTTGGACAATGACCCGGCTCCAGACCTACACCATCAGGTCCAAGAGCTAGCTAAGAGCGTTGCTGCGCTAACCCGAACTGTGCAGTCTTTACAGGTTTCCACCCCAGGGAAGATCCAGCTGGCATCCGGACCAGAGGACATCCCGTGGCGTCGACCAAGGAGGACCCCACCGGCCAGAGGAAGACCCAGTGACCGATACAGCGAGGACGGACGACCCATCTGCCGCCGCTGCAATCAACCCGGACATATGGAAAGGTACTGTTCTTTAAACGGGCACAACCTGGGGTAGAGGGCCAACCCCCAGGAAAAAGATCACCAGGCCCATCGAACTGGCGCGACAGATATGTGGGAGGACGTCCAGTCTTGCCTGTGGTACTGGATGGCATTCCCATGAGTGCCCTACTGGATACCGGGTCACAGGTCACCACCATCCCGTACGTGCTCTTCAAGCAGTACTGGAATGACTCGGATATTACCCACTACCCTGACGACGACTTGAGTATCATCGCCAGCAATGGCCAGCCCGTGCCACAGATCGGATTTAAGGAGGTGGCCCTCAAAATCGGTAGAGTCGAACTGGCCGCACAGGGACTGATCATTGTAGATATTGATAAACATGAGAGTCACCCAAAAATAACTCTAGGAACTAACGTAATTGAAAATTGTCTTGCAGAGGTGATTTTCCTTTTACAGCAGGTTGCCAAGAACGCCAGCTCCGGCGAGCAGCGGGTGCTCCAGAAAGAGATCCGGGCACTGATGCAACGGCAACAAGTGGAACTCTCCGGCGGTGAGATTGGTAGCGTAAGAATGTGTGACCCTTTTCCTATTGCCATGCCCCCAAAAAGTGAAATGATGATTTGGTGCCGGGCAGCTATTGGTCTGAGAGGAAGAGATTACCAGGCAATGGTAGAACCAGTTTACTCAGACAGTAGGCCCACCATTTTGACAGCACGGGGGGTGGTCAATGTACGCCATGGGAGGGTGCCCATTCGCATAATAAATATCGGGGAGAGGGAAGTGTACCTGCCCCGGTATGCCACGCTAGCCAAATTATATACCACTAATCAAAATTCTATACAATCTGTGGAACCCTTGCCTCCATCTCACCCGGAGGAAGGTAACGGCTCTAAGAAAGACATGGAGGACTGGTGTCAGCAACTACATTTGGGTACTGATTCCACTCCCTCACATCAGAAACAAGGAGTCTATCGGGTGGTTCAAGAGTATGAGAGAGTGTTTAGTAAACACCCGTTAGACTTCGGGCGAGTCAAGGGGGTAGAACACCGCATCCCCACGGGAGATCATCCTCCCATAAAAGAGAGGTATCGACCCGTACCCCCTGCACATTACCAACACGCCAAGGGGATGCTTAGAGACATGAAGGAGGCTGGGGTAATCCGGGATAGCTGTAGCCCCTGGGCAGCCCCACTAGTTTTAGTCAAAAAGAAAGACAACACCATGAGGATGTGTGTAGATTACCGGAAAATCAACCGTATCACACACAAGGATGCGTACCCCTTACCAAGGATAGAGGAGTCATTGGCTGCTTTAAGATCTGCTAACTTCTTCTCTACCTTGGATCTCACTAGCGGGTACTGGCAGGTTCCTGTAGCAGAGGCGGACCGGGAGAAGACCGCATTCACCACCCCGATGGGACTTAGTGAGTTCACCTGCATGCCGTTCGGACTCTGCAACGCCCCAGGAACCTTCCAACGATTAATGGAGTGCTGTCTGGGCCACAGAAACTTCGAGACGGTCCTGTTGTACCTGGACGATGTCATCGTATACTCCAAAACTTATGAGGACCACCTGAAACACCTGGCGGAGGTGTTCGAAGCTCTGGCGAGTTACGGCCTAAAGGTGAAACCCTCCAAGTGTCACCTCCTGAAACCAAAGGTGCAATACCTGGGACACGTGGTGAGCGCTGACGGAGTGGCTCCCGACCCCGATAAGATCACCGCAATTAAGGGATGGCCAAGCCCCTCCAGCGTAAAAGAAGTGCGGCAGTTCCTAGGGTTGGTAGGCTACTACCGAAGGTTTATTCCCGGTTTCACCAAAAAGGCAGCGCCTATGCAGGACCTCCTGATAGGCCAGTCCCGGAAGGCCAAGAACCAGAAGCCGCCCTTCAAATGGGAAGAGCTAGAAGAAGAGTCCTTCCGCCAGCTGAAGATGGCCCTCACGGGGGATGAAATCTTGGCGTACCCAGACTATAGCCAGCCCTTCATCCTCTACACCGACGCCAGTAACATCGGGCTAGGAGCCGTACTATCCCAGATTCAGCAGGGGAGAGAACGAGTGATATCCTATGCCAGCCGAAAACTGCGACCCACCGAAAGGAACCCCGAGAATTACAGCTCATTTAAGCTAGAGTTCCTGGCCGTGGTATGGGCAGTCACCGAGCGCTTTAGGCATTACCTCGCTTCTTCCCGGTTCACCGTATACACGGATAACAACCCGTTGATACACCTGGACACGGCAAGACTCGGTGCCCTGGAGCAGAGGTGGATGGCCCGTCTGTCCAACTACGAGTTCACAATCAAATACCGGGCAGGACGCTCCAATACTAACGCGGATGCCCTGTCCAGGATGCCCAACCTGCCGGACGAAGGAGAAGATCCGGAGGGACTGGAAGAAGTTGAACTCCCTGCGTTCCACCGTCATGGGACTATCCAGTATTCCCACCGGGTAAGGGGTAAACAGGCTGCTACGTTGAACCCCTTACCCCACTACAACTGGGCGGAAACGCAAGACAGCGACCCTGCCGTCCGACTGGTGAAGGAGATGCTGACTCGGCCGGAGGCTCGACTTGAACCAGACGCTCCGGAGGAAGCCAAACAACTATGGGCGGAGAAGAGTCGACTATTCCTTTACAAGGGGAAGTTGTGCCGCAGAATGGTCAACTCCCGGACGCATGAACTACTCTGGCAAGTAGTGGTGCCACGAAGAGACGCAGCCATGGTGATGGAGGCATACCACGACGGAGCTAGACACTTCGGGTGGAAAAAGCTGGAGTTCCTGCTGCGCGAGCGGTTCCACTGGGTAGGCATGAGGGGAACCATCGAGAAGTGGTGCAGAGACTGTGGCCCGTGCAATCTGAGAAGGAAGGACCGGGCCAGCCAGAAGACTCCCCTGCAGTCCATCGTCACCCGGCAACCGTTGGAACTGGTAGCCTTGGATCATGTAAAACTGACCCCAAGCAGAAGTGGCTACGTCTACGCGTTAACCATCGTGGATCATTACTCCCGGTTCTTGGTTGTCGTCCCCGTCAAGGACTTAACGGCTCAAACAGCAGCTAGAGCCTTCCAGCAGCACTTCTGCCGTCCACACGGGTACCCGGACCAAGTGCTGACGGACCAGGGACCTGCCTTTGAAGCGGAGGTCTTCCAGGAATTCTGCAATCTGTATGGCTGCCGGAAGATAAGGACGACACCCTACCATCCGCAAACTAATGGACTTTGTGAAAAAATGAACCAGGTGGTAATGGATCTGCTAAAAACATTGCCCCTGGAAGAACGCAGTCTGTGGCCTGAGAAGTTGCCCGATCTGGTGGACCTATACAACCACATCCCGGTAGGTTCCACCAACTGTACCCCGGCTTACCTAATGAGGGCGAGACCTGGTAAGTTACCTGTTGACCTGGAAATGGGAGTCCTGACACCTGAGGACACTTCACCAGAAACAGACTGGGACACAGAGAGGCAGCAGCAGTACCGGAGAGTACAAGAGAGCGTGGAGCGAAGTCTCTGTCAGGCTAGGGAAAGACAAGAGAAGACTTACAACCAGTATGCTCCCGCTGTTCCCCTGGTACCCGGAGAGCAGGTCTTGAAGAGGAAAAGACGGCTCCACAAGTTGGATGACCAGTGGGAGGAGGACCCGTACACCGTACTGCCCTCAAGCCACGAGAACCCGAAGGTCTGTACCATCAGTAAAGACGGAGGGGAAACCACAGCCATTGTATCCCGGGACCACCTGAAGAAGTGTCCCGAACAACTGAGGAACCCTGAAGAGGAACAAGAAGACCATCGACCCGTGGAAGAAAGGGAAGATATGGTTAGTACCGTGCTCGGGGACTTCCCTCAGTCTTGGACTCAAGTCAATGGTGCAGTTGTGGTACCCGTACTCACCTTCCTCCAACCATCATCCCAAGAACCTACGGAGCAACGGGTAGAGCTGGAAGAACAGCCGGTCCAGGAGGCAGAAGACTCCACACAAGCAGAACAGGAGAATCAACCCTCTGCATATAGTGAGCCTGCCGTACCCCTAGTGAGACAAAGAGCCGGTAGACAGCTGCCCAGTTTACCCTTGACAGCTCCTACACCCTGTAGTTCAGGGCCAGACAGTCAGCTCCGTAGGTCCACTCGGGCCACTAGAGGCCAGTTACCCGCACGCTGGAGAATTTAAAGTGTATAAATTGTTTTATTTATGTTTTTCTGTGTATTGTTGCTTGTGAATAATTTTGTGTTTCCAGTTGTTTTTAGGAAACCTTGGTGGATTTACCGGGAATCCTTGTATATAGTTGGAGCGTAACCCAGGATGGACTAGAGACTGTTAAGGACTCGGGGTAGGACAGACCCCTACCTGGTTACGTCTCCCTGTGTTGGTGAAATGGACACCTTGCTTTCTTCAGAGACTGCACCCGGTTGCGGACACGCCGTAACCATCTTTATATGTTTTCTTATTGTATTATTAATGTTTTTGCCTTGTTATGTTTTTCTAAATGTGTTTAGTCCCGGAGTACTAAATTTCACTAGGGGGGAATGTGGCACCCCAGGGGTCTCGTTTTCCACAGTAATGTAATGTTATGTCTGAGAGCAGGTGGGAGGTCCTTTGGTCAGGGATCCTGTGCATGCCACACCTCCTGCCCAGTCTTGGGAGGGGAAGAACTTCCCCTGTATAAAACCCGGGGCTGAGGCAGGGTGAGTCAGACAAGGAGAGTGGAGACAAGAAGCAGCATAGGAAACAGGAGAGTTCCAAGGAGTCAGGGGCTGGCAGCTGCAGCGCTCGCCCTGACTAAGAAGATTCTTTACCGGACCCGGAGTCCGAGGCTGTGGGGACTAACTTCTACCCAGCAGCAGAATCCGTCAGGCAGGGGATTTCAGGTCCTCTGGCCCAGAAGCCCGAAGGCACGGTCACACGCGTGGGACCAGCACCGCCATCGTGGAGCGGAAGCCATTAGAAGGCCCCGAGTCACCGGCCATACGGGTGAGCACCACACGGTACACTCAGGGACGTGGGCTACTTACATCAGCTTCTAGCAAGGTAGCCAGAAGAGTACAGTCAGTTTGTGAGGCCTACAACTACGCCTGGCCAGAGGAGATCCCATCTGCTCAAAGACTGACCAGGCCCCGTTTGCTAGCAAGTACTCCGGGAGGGTCTATCGTTGTTACCAGTAAAGACCCTGAACTACACCGTACCGTCTCTGAGTGGTTCCTGCTACCCCCATCATCCACGTCGGCTGCCCTGAGGCCATACCCCTCCCGTTGGGGGTTATACTATCACGCTGCACAATCCTACCACCGGCCTCAGCGGTCTGCCCTGCAGCAGCAGCTCCCTGGCTGCACTCAACGGGTGGCGTAGTCATCAACTATTTACTACTAATAGACTGCCGTCTAGTTTGACTCCCTGGGCACGGACCGGGTCACCGCCACGAGACTACAACCCTCCACTGATCCGGCTCCGGGTAGGCTCCCGCATGCGCAACGCAGCGCGACACAGGCCCAGGGGCGCGTCACAGCCATGGACACATGATAGCCAGCCCTCATGGTGTTTGTGTTATTAAAGAAAAAAAAATTGGGGGGCTGGCTAGAGGCAGCCGTGAACACACGATAGCCAGCCCTCATGGTGTTTGTGTTATTAAAGAAAAACAAAAATTGGGGGGCTGGCTAGAGGCAGCCGTGGACACACGATAGCCAGCCCTCATGGTGTTTGTGTTATTAAAGAAAAAAAAATTTGGGGGCTGGCTAGAGGCAGCCGTGGACACACGATAGCCAGCCCTCATGGTGTTTGTGTTATTAAAGAAAAAAAAAATTGGGGGGCTGGCTAGAGGCAGCCGTGAACACACGATAGCCAGCCCTCATGGTGTTTGTGTTATTAAAGAAAAAAAAAAAATTGGGTGGCTGGCTAGAGGCAGCCGTGGACACACGATAGCCAGCCCTCATGGTGTTTGTGTTATTAAAGAAAAAAAAAATTGGGGGGCTGGCTAGAGGCAGCCGTGAACACACGATAGCCAGCCCTCATGGTGTTTGTGTTATTAAAGAAAAAAAAAATTGGGGGGCTGGCTAGAGGCAGCCCTGGACACATGATAGCGAGCCCTCATGGTGTTTGTGTTATTAAAGAAAAAAAAAATGGGGGGGCTGGCTAGAGGCAGCCGTGAACACACGATAGCCAGCCCTCATGGTGTTTGTGTTATTAAAGAAAAAAAAAATTGGGGGGCTGGCTAGAGGCAGCCGTGAACACACGATAGCCAGCCCTCATGGTGTTTGTGTTATTAAAGAAAAAAAAAATTGGGGGGCTGGCTAGAGGCAGCCGTGGACACATGATAGCCAGCCCTCATGGTGTTTGTGTTATTAAAGAAAAAAAAAATTGGGGGGCTGGCTAGAGGCAGACGTGGACACACGATAGCCAGCCCTCATGGTGCTTGTGTTATTAAAGAAAAAAAAAATTGGGGGGCTGGCTAGAGGTAGCCGTGGATACACGATAGCCAGCCCTCATGGTGTTTGTGTTATTAAAGAAAAAAAAAAATTGGGGGGCTGGCTAGAGGCAGCCGTGAACACACGATAGCCAGCCCTCATGGTGTTTGTGTTATTAAAGAAAAAAAAAAATTGGGGGGCTGGCTAGAGGCAGCCGTGGACACACGATAGCCAGCCCTCATGGTGTTTGTGTTATTAAAGAAAAAATAAATTAGGGGGCTGGCTAGAGGCAGCCGTGAACACACGATAGCCAGCCCTCATGGTGTTTGTGTTATTAAAGAAAAAAAATATTTGGGTGGCTGGCTAGAGGCAGCCGTGGACACACGATAGCCAGCCCTAAAGGTGTTTGTGTTATTAAAGAAAAAAAAAAATTGGGGGGCTGGCTAGAGGCAGCCGTGAACACACGATAGCCAGGCCTCATGGTGCTTGTGTTATTAAAGAAAAAAAAAACTGGGGGGCTGGCTAGAGGTAGCCGTGGATACACGATAGCCATCCCTCATGGTGTTTGTGTTATTAAAGAAAAAAAAAATTGGGGGGCTGGCTAGAGGCAGCCGTGAACACACGATAGCCAGCCCTCATGGTGTTTGTGTTATTAAAGAAAAAAAAAAAATTGGGGGGCTGGCTAGAGGCAGCCGTGAACACACGATAGCCAGCCCTCATGGTGTTTGTGTTATTAAAGAAAAAAAAAATTGGGGGGCTGGCTAGAGGCAGCCATGGACACATGATAGCCAGCCCTCATGGTGTTTGTGTTATTAAAGAAAAAAAAAATTGGGGGGCTGGCTAGAGGCAGCCGTGAACACACGATAGCCAGCCCTCATGGTGTTTGTGTTATTAAAGAAAAACAAAAATTGGGGGGCTGGCTAGAGGCAGCCGTGGACACACGATAGCCAGCCCTCATGGTGTTTGTGTTATTAAAGAAAAAAAAATTTGGGGGTTGGCTAGAGGCAGCCGTGGACACACGATAGCCAGCCCTCATGGTGTTTGTGTTATAAAAGAAAAAAAAAATTGGGGGGCTGGCTAGAGGCAGCCGTGGACACACGATAGCCAGCCCTCATGGTGTTTGTGTTATTAAAGAAAAAAAAAATTGGGGGGCTGGCTAGAGGCAGCCGTGAACACACGATAGTCAGCCCTCATGGTGTTTGTGTTATTAAAGAAAAAAAAAATTGGGGGGCTGGCTAGAGGCAGCCGTGGACACACGATAGCCAGCCCTCATGGTGTTTGTGTTATTAAAGAAAAAAAAAATTGGGGGGCTGGCTAGAGGCAGCCGTGGACACACGATAGCCAGCCCTCATGGTGCTTGTGTTATTAAAGAAAAAAAAAATTGGGGGGCTGGCTAGAGGTAGCCGTGGATACACGATAGCCAGCCCTCATGGTGTTTGTGTTATTAAAGAAAAAAAAAAAATTGGGGGGCTGGCTAGAGGCAGCCGTGAACACACGATAGCCAGCCCTCATGGTGTTTGTGTTATTAAAGAAAAAAAAAATTGGGGGGCTGGCTAGAGGCAGCTGTGGACACACGATAGCCAGCCCTCATGGTGTTTGTGTTATTAAAGAAAAAAAAAATTGGGGGGCTGGCTAGAGGCAGCCGTGGACACACGATAGCCAGCCCTCATGGTGTTTGTGTTATTAAAGAAAAAAAAAAATTGGGGGGCTGGCTAGAGGCAGCCGTGAACACACGATAGCCAGCCCTCATGGTGTTTGTGTTATTAACCCCTTAAGCCCCGGAGCATTTTTCGTTTTTGCATTTTCGCTTTTGCTCCCCTTGTTCCCAGAGCCATAGCGTTTTTATTTTTTGGTCAATATGGCCATGTGAGGGCTTATTTTTTGCGGGACGAGTTTTACTTTTCAACGCCATTACTAGTTTTATCATATTCTGTACGGGAAAACGGGAAAAAAATTCCAAGTGCGGTAAAATTGCAAAAAAAGTGCAATACCACAGTTGTTTTTTATTTATTTTTTTTACCATGTTCACTGAATGCTAAAACTGACCTGCTCTTCTTATTCTACAGGTCATTACGAGTTCATAGACACCAAACATGTATAGGTTCTTTTATATTTAAGTGGTGAAAAAAAATTCCAAAATTTGGTAAAAAAAAAAATTAAAAAATAGCGCCATTTTCTAAGACCCTTAGCGTCTCCATTTTTCGGGATCTGGGGCTGGTTGAGGGCTTATTTTTTGCGTGCCGGGCTGACGTTTTTATTGATACCATTTTGGGGTAGATCCGATGTTTTGATCACCCGTTATTGCATTTTATTGCAATTTTGCAGCGACCAAAAAACGTAATTCTGGCGTTTAGAATTTTTTTCTCGTTACGCCGTTTACCGATCGGAATAATTCTTTTTTTATATTGATAGATCGGGCGATTCTGAACGCGGCGAAACCAAATATGTGTATGTGGTTTTTTTTTTTATATATTTTATTTTGAATGGGGCGAAAGGGGGGTGATTTAAACTTTTATATTTTTTTATTTTTTTTTATATTTTTAAAAACTTTTTTTTTTTACTTTTTGCATGCTTCTGTAGTCTCCATAGGAGACTAGAAGCAGCAACTATCCGATCGCCTCTGCTACATACAGGGGACGAGCAGGTCCCCTGCATGCAGCAGAAATGGTCCTGTGTTATGAGCGCCGACCACTAGGTGGCGCTCATAGCGACAAGATCATGACAACCACAGGCGTCTGCTGCAGACCCTGGGTTGTCATGCACGCCCATCGGCGACCCGCGATCACGTGACGGGGTCGCCGGTGGGCGGGGCTTATGACGCGCTACCCGGAAGCGCGCGTTAAATGCTGCTGTCGGAGATTGACAGCAGCATTTAACTGGTTAACAGCCGCGGGTGGATCGCGATTCCACCCGCGGCTGTTGCGGGCACATGTCAGCTGTAAGAATCAGCTGACATGTGCTCGGTTCAGTGAGGGCTCAGCGCCGGAGCCCTCACTGAACCGGCGGTACGCAAATATGCGTACTAATACATCCCCGGTAAGTAAGGGGTTAAAGAAAAAAAAATTGGGGGGCTGGCTAGAGGCAGCCGTGAACACACGATAGCCAGCCCTCATGGTGTTTGTGTTATTAAAGAAAAAAAAAAATTGGGGGGCTGGCTAGAGGCAGCCGTGGACACACGATAGCCAGCCCTCATGGTGTTTGTGTTATTAAAGAAAAAAAATATTTGGGGGGCTGGCTAGAGGCAGTCGTGGACACACGATAGCCAGCCCTCATGGTGTTTGTGTTATTAAAGAAAAAAAAAATTGGGGGGCTGGCTAGAGGTAGCCGTGGATACACGATAGCCAGCCCTCATGGTGTTTGTGTTATTAAAGAAAAAAAAAATTGGGGGGCTGGCTAGAGGCATCCGTGAACACACGATAGCCAGCCCTCATGGTGTTTGTGTTATTAAAGAAAAAAAAAATTGGGGGCTGACTAGAGGCAGCCGTGGACACACGATAGCCAGCCCTCATGGTGTTTGTGTTATTAAAGAAAAAAAAAATTGGGGGGCTGGCTAGAGGCAGCCGTGAACACACGATAGCCAGCCCTCATGGTGTTTGTGTTATTAAAGAAAAAAAATATTTGGGGGGCTGGCTAGAGGCAGCCGTGAACACACGATAGCCAGGCCTCATGGTGTTTGTGTTATTAAAGAAAAAAAAAATTGGGGGGCTGGCTAGAGGCAGCCGTGGACACACGATAGCCAGCCCTCATGGTGTTTGTGTTATTAAAGAAAAAAAAAATTGGGGGGCTGGCTAGAGGCAGCCGTGAACACACGATAGCCAGCCCTCATGGTGTTTGTGTTATTAAAGAAAAAAAAAATTGGGGGGCTGGCTAGAGGCAGCCGTGGACACACGATAGCCAGCCCTCATGGTGTTTGTGTTATTAAAGAAAAAAAAAAATTGGGGGGCTGGCTAGAGGCAGCCGTGAACAGACGATAGCCAGCCCTCATGGTGTTTGTGTTATTAAAGAAAAAAAAAATTGGGGGGCTGGCTAGAGGCAGCCGTGGACACACGATAGCCAGCCCTCATGGTGTTTGTGTTATTAAAGCAAAAAAAATTGGGGGGCTGGCTAGAGGCAGCCGTGAACAAAATGCTTCATTTCTGCATCGTGGTTACATAGCCTTAGTGTTATTAAAGCAAAAAAAATTTGAGAGTTGGCTATATACATTATATGCCCAATATGAGGGCTGGATGCAGGTAATCCAGGACAACCAGCAGCCAGCTCTCATGCTTGCGTGCACATTAGAAAGAGAAACATTGCCATCTGGTGTTTTTACAATCCTAAAATAAAAAATTAAAAAGTTGGACAACATTGCCACCCGGTGGAGTTTCCTCAGAACACACAATGTCAACAAAAAAGTCAATGAGGGCTGGCTATTGGTCAATCAGGTAAGTGATTTAGCCAACCCTAATGTTACATTTTTTTGCATTTTTATTGCGTAGACCCCCTCAGGAGCGATATTTCAGGCCGCAGAGCGCGCAGTTTCGAGCAAAAATTTTGCCTTAACCCTGAAAAAAATTTAGCGCATCCCACCGCGTGCGTAAGCGTCCCAAATGCCAAAAAACAAATTTCCCCCATCAGTCCCTATATATTACTATAGTACAGAAGGTCATACTACCATATTGACTCTTTAGTCCAGTTCCAATGTATCAAGGTCAAGCCTGTTGCCCAAATGCAACAGATGTTGCATTCCGGCAACAAAAGTCGGCCATCTTGTGTCCCGTTTGCAACAAAAGGTCATCCTTTGTTGCCTTTCGGCAACATTTAAGGTCAAGCCTGTTGCAAACGGGACACGAAGCCTCTGATTTTGACCAAAGGTGCACCTCATCAATTTAACTCCTATTGTTCATTTCGCATCGACTCAGCTCTGTATCTGCTGTAGGATACTTCTAATATTTGTTACTTTCTGTTACCCATATTGGAATGGTTTATATTAAATACTTCATTTCTGTGAATTGAGCCTTTTACTCAGTAAATGAATGATTTGTGAATTACTCATTCCTGACGTCATTTCACGCTTCTGTACATACAGTGCCTTTCAGAAATGACAGCGTGTTGCTGTACTCGATGCCCATGGACCATATGATGGAAATACACTGAGCACAAGCCGTAGCAATAAACTTGTGGCTGCTTCCTTTTGCTGAACTTTCGCTAACAATTATTTGATATTGATTTATTGCCTTTAATGAGAGCTACCTATTGACAATTAAAAAAATTAGTGGGTACGGAAAGTATTCAGACTCCTTTAAATTGTTTACTCTGTTTCATTGCAGCCATTTGGTGAATTCTAAAAAGTTCATTTTTTTCTCATTAATGTCCACTCTGCACCCCATCTTGAGTGAAAAAAAACAGAAATGTAGAAATTTTTGCAAATTTATTAAAAAAGAAAACCTGAAATATCACACGGGCATAAGTATTCACACCCTTTGCTCAGTATTGAGTAGAAGCACCCTTTTGAGCTAGTACAGCCGTGAGTCTTCTTGGGAATGATGCAACAAGTTTTTCACAGCTGGATTTGGGGATCCACTGCCATTCTTCCTTGCAGATCCTCTCCAGTTCCGTCAGGTTGGATGGTGAACGTTGGTGGACAGCCATTTTCAGGTCTCTCCAGAGATGCTCAATTGGGTTTAGGTCAGGGCTCTGGCTGGGCCAGTCAAGAATGGTCACAGAGTTGTTCTGAAGCCATTCCTTTGTTATTTTAGCTGTGTGCTTAGGGTCATTGTCTTGTTGGACGGTGAACCTTCGGCCAAGCCTGAGGTCCAGAGCACTCTGGAAGAAGTTTTCATCCAGGATATCTCTGTACTTGACTGCATTCATGTTTCCTTCAATTGCAACCAGTTGTCCTGTCCCTGCAGCTGAAAAACACCCCCATAGCATGATGCTGCCTCCATCATGTTTCACTGTTGGGATTGTATTGGGCAGGTGATGAGCAGTGCCTGGTTTTCTCCACACATACCGCTTAGAATTATCATCAAAAAATTCTATCTTCGTCTCATCAGACCAGAGAATTTTATTTTTCATAGTCTGGGAGTCCTTCATGTGTTTTTGAGCAAACTCTATGCGGGCTTTCATATGTCTTGCACTGAGGAGAGACTTCCATTGGGCCACTCTGCCATAAAGGCCCGACTGGTGGAGAGCTGCAGTGATAGTTGACTTTGTGGAACTTTCTCCTATCTCCCTACTGCATCTCTGGAGTTCAGCCACAGTGATTTTGGGGTTCTTCTTTACCTCTCTCACCAAGGCTATTCTCCCACAATTGCTCAGTTTGGCTGGACAGCCAGGTCTAGGAAGACTTCTAGTGGTCCCAAACTTCTTCCATTTAAGGATTATGGAGGCCACTGTGCTCTTAGGACCCTTGAGTAATGCATAAATTCTTTTGTAACCTTGGCCAGATCTGTGCCTTGCCACAATTCTGTCTCTGAGCTCCTTGGGCAGTTCCTTTGAGCTCATGATTCTCATTTGGTCTGACATGCACTGTGAGCTTTGAGGTCTTATATAGACAGGTGTGTGCCTTTCCAAATCAAGTCCTATCAGTTTAATTAAACACAGCTGGACTCCAATGAAGGAGTAGAACCATCTCAAGGAGGATCACAAGGAAATGGACAGCATGTGACTTAAATATGAGTGTCTGAGCAAAGGGTCTGAATACTTATGACCATGTGATATTTCAGTTTTTGTTTTCTAAATAAATTTGCAAAAAATTTCTACATTTCTGTTTTAATCACACGCTGATGACCTATCTTATGAAAAGAGTCAAGTCCCAGACAACTGTCTTTTACTCTTTACTGCCATCTTCCCCATGTTTAGGGTGGATAGTGTAGGGCGCCCATTGTTCATACCCAGAATCTATGCCTGTTCCATGTGCAGGAGGTGTGAGTTGTATATATTACACAAAGGTCAACATTGGAGATGAACTCCAATCCTGACCGTTTTAACCCCTGTGATCAATAGTGACTTTATTAGTCAATAAAGACTCATTCAGACGTCCGTGGTAATCAGTCCATGCACGGACTTTCCCGACCCTAACGTGACTGCTTTATATATTTCTATGAAGCTGTAGACACTCCTGACCCGAGGGCATGTCATTCTGTACGGGGAGTTGGGGAGGAGCGTCAATGTTACTTTGTAACCGCACAGATTTATGTGTCATTTATGTCCATTTTATAGTATTGGGGTAATTCACCTGGGGGATCTAATAAATTCCAAATCATCAAATATTCTGAATTATTACATGTCCGTCATAAAGTATACAAACCTCCCTTGGATTGGTATATAGAGCCCAAAAACAAGCTGCTAATTCAAAATGTTATCAGGGTAATTTCCTAATTTTCTGCTCAGTTTCTTGCTTCTGATCTTGTAAAATTCCCCATTCCATTGCTGATCTGTGCCAGATTATCTGGTTCATTAACCCTCGACTGGTGAGGTGGGGTTTATGTCACACAACTGGTGAGGTGGGGTTTCCTATACCCCAGTGTTTAGAAATCTCTTATTTTTACAGAAAATGCGAAGATCACGTTTGTTTTAATCGTTTTCTTATTGGCGATTGATTGCATATGAGTGTAACAAATTTTTGACACCCACAAATGGATGGAAGCTAGTGAGACACCTATCCTCATACCAGCATTTTTCAATGAATGGCAGCCGAACAAAAATTCCCTGGGGTGTGGCGACCCCCACCTCACCAGTTGAGGGTTAAAGGGATTTTCCTTTAACCCGTTGGTGCAGCTGTTTTTTTTTTGTAACTGTGCACTAGTCACCTTCCTTGGGTCCAGCACAGGGTCTCTGCCACTGCTCCCAGTGTCTGTTACTGTCCTTTGGCCTCACGTCGACAGCGCTGCAACCAATAACTGAGATCAGCAGCTTTGCCCGAGTTAACGGCACTACTTGCTCAGAGTCACTGAACTCACTGACTGGCTGCAGCGCTGTCAATGTGACAAATAGCTGACACTCTGCATTAGACCCAGAGAGGGTGAGTAAAGTATTGCTTTAAAAAAGAAAAGAAAATTGTATTAAAAAAACTGTAGTGTAATTCTTTAGCATCTTCTATAAGTGCAGCATAAATGACTCTAATGCTATGTCCGTAAAGGACAGCGGCCCAATCTAATCTATACACACCAGCACACACACAACACAAGGGAGTTTACAAAAATATTCTAATTGCACATTACGGAATAAACTACTTTACATACGTACTTTGTACTGATATAGTCACAATTAGGGTAATATTGCTTGACAACATATTTTAAAATATCTTAAAACAAAAATCAATTTCTGCATATAAATTACAGCCAAAATATGCAACACAAAATAAAAAAATAGATCATGATTTTATTATACTCGTCACAAAAATAAGCAATGATGGCATCAATAAATAAACCATAAATAATATATATAAAAAAAACACACAAAACCCTTTGCAATCAAGGAGAACTCCCAAAAGACCTGCGGCACCACCGTTGGGGTTTGCTCACACACAGCGCTTGTGCAGAATTTTTTTTTTTAATTCTTTGTACCATAAATAGCCACAAAATCTCATTCCCATGTTGCATATTTGTTTATTGACCCACGGTGCGTTCTCAATTCAGGAAGAAGCATGCACCTTTTCATGAACCGTGAGCGTCTGTCTGACTCCAGCACACCTCCTCATCAAGACCAATGTGAACAGCGCCGCTCTTGATGACTCTGGCCCCATCTCTTTTAGGATCATGTTGAGACTGGACAAAAGTAAGAGCTGCTCTATTTTTTGCCCTCATTCATTTCGAGGATTAGTGTCCCTTTAAGAGGCTTTCCCTTTCATTGTTTTTGGGAATTCTACTTTTAAAAGGGTTGTCCTGGATTAGAAAATGAAAACTCTATTCCCCACCTTCCCCCGCAGACACGGCCCCATGTCTGTTACTGCGGCTCAGCCCCTACATCGCTGGGCTACCACCCCAGGCACAGATCATGGGAAGAAGACGCTGCTTCTGACTATCACGGACCTCACTTATAAGCTGCATCTTCAGAAGATTTTGGAATCTGCAGTTGGGAGGGACGGTCATTTTATGATGATCTTCCTATTACATCTAGTAGCTTTGTTCTTGTATTGTAGCACTACAAGCGCTTGTAAACTCGTCTATAAAACCAATATGATATTGGTCACAATGAGCAGACAAGTCAAGAAGTGAGAACGATTATTCTGGTAAGATTATCCATGCAATTTACAAAAAAAACTAATAGCAGCTTCAATGAGCATTCAAGATGGCAGCCGTCCGCTATGCAGCAGGCAGACACGTAAAGGATGGCGGGGGGATACTACACAACATTGACTCTTACCATATTAGTACTAGCCCAGTAATGTGACGCTGAGACCCCACATGTAACTACCGTGCAGCACGAATATAAAAGGATCAGTACGTTTTCTGAAAACCAGTGTCGGAAGCACTTAGAGAGAACCCTATGGCTCTTAGCCCCCAGATAACATGCAAGGATTCAAGTACGCGGGACCCCGCTAATCCGCTGATGGGCCGGATATCTGCAACGTACAGAGCTGGAATTCCTACAGAAATACAAAAGTGACCAGTAAATTCTGGACTATAAATTCTTATTATCTGCTTTATTTGTATCTTATTTTTCCACCCCAATGTATTCTCAAAAAAGTGATGGGAAATGCAATGTGTAGGGCCATCCTATAGGGACCACAGCTGATTTTTCAATTTCTTTGGGGTTACTGCTCTACCTCACTTATATAAGTCAATAAGAAAGTCTCTCCCCACTATATTCTGGAGACCTACATAAAAGTGCCAAAGCTTTTTGTTTTTTTTTCTTTATTTCCTCCAATATTGTATTCATACAGGAATGCTTCCATTAAAGTTTGCAACATACTGTACTTTTTGGCATCTGTTTGAAGGATGGACCTATTTTGAAGTTCTGAAAAGTCTAATAGATCTGTACCGATACCGATTAATAATTAAAGGGGTTGTCCCGGACTTTAACATTGATGGCCTTTCTGTAAAGAGGTGGTCCACTACATTGTATAATGACCCCATCGATTTACACATGTTAACTAAATAAATGTTTTTGTAAATACCTCCTGCTTCCATATGTACCTGTGGGTGGCGCTATTGCTGACTGCTCAGTCTGCATCACGTGACCCCGGCTGCAGGTATTTGAAAGGTGTAATTTGATGGGGGCATTATACAATGTAGTGACCACCTCTTTAAGATAAGGCATCAATGTTTGATCAATTGGGGTGCTCATTAGCGGAGCTGCACTGCGGAGCTCTGTGGAGGGAATAGTGGCTGCGGCTGCGTACTACACATCTGCCCCCTAATGATTTGAATGGGTGGCCGATATGTAGTACTCCGTCAACAGAGCTCGGCACCTGAGCATTTCTGGTCACCGTTGACACAGGAACAGCTACAGCACGCACTATCAATCAGACATTGATGATCAAGTATAGGCCTTCAATAAAGTCTTGGACAGCCCCTTTAAAGTCTCCAAATGAGATTCTGAAGTTTTGTTTCATTGGCAGTCTATGTGGAAACAGTATAAAGTTACAGAAGATCGGACCGATGGTATACCATAGCACAAAACATTAGTCTTTAAGGGATTATTCAGCCATAGACATTGGGTCATGGTTTTAATCATGTGACGAAAATCACATTGTTTTACTGTAAATTGCTGTGGTCACAGGCCAAACAGTTTATGCTTGCGTCCTTTTTTTCGAACTTTTCTCGGCCAGGTGGCAAGAACCTTACATGTGATAGTCATGCCTAACATAACTAGGAGGTAGGGAATTAATACCCAATGTCAGATCCTGGATGACCACCATTAGTCTACCAGCAACTTACACAGAAGCAAAGCACATTCAGATCTTTCACACAGTGGACCTAAACCCGAAAACGATGTAAGTGTCCATATTTCCAGTACAGGGCACCTTTGTCAATGACAAACCTTAAATATACAAATATATTGGGACAGGATTCATGCTCCACGGACATGTGGTTTGAAATCATGAAAGGAAACAAAATGCATTATAAGGTTGGCTCTTAAAAAAAGATAACTGTTTCTGAATATTCCCGGAGGCTGCAGACACGCACTTAAGGCGTAGAGCCAATAAACGATGAACGAGCGCTCATAGGAATCATTTCAACATACGATTATTGGCCCATCTAACCAGGACCACAATCGGCAGACAAACTAGGAAAGCACCGTTTCATTGGGTGCGATACATTTTATGCATTCATTAAAATTCTTAACGGCAGCACATTACTCAGTGTAAACAGGAGACGTGCTGCTGATAACAGGATACCAGATTATTAGCGATCATTGTGTCCCCGTCATTGTTTCGTCAACCTGTGTATGCACTTTTCCAATTGTCAGTCGTTCAATTGCCTGGATCAGACCGACTATATAGGACATTAGTATCTGGTCTCCGCTGCACAAACTACCACTGATACATGTGAACAAAGTCGATATGTTTTTTTTTCCCCCAGTATATCCCTCCCAGCTTACATCACTCCCTATAAATAAATAGAAGCACTAATATAATAGCAAGTGGTTAATAAGACCTCTAAGCAGTCAGGAACACTGCTTCATCTGAATCGGGATCCTTCCCACTGTCCTCGCTGGGTAACGAGTCTCCACCACTCGGAGACCGGCAGCTCAAGTCCTCCACCCCAGATTCCTGGTCACTGTTAGCCGACAGGTCGGGGTCCAAGCTCTTCAAATGGTCCTGGGTTAGGATCAGGGCCGAGTCCTCCTCACCTTGGGATGAACTACGAGAGGGAAACAGCTTCAGGTTGGTGCTGTAATCTTGGGGCGTATTAGCCGGAGAGTGTTTGGTGATGCATATCTGGAAGTTGTGGATTTTTGGCTGGTCATTGAGATTCTTGTAGGTTTCATTTGACTCTCGAGTTTCCAGTTTTGTTAATCTCTAAAGGAAAAATTGTTAGACAAGAGCAAAAGTTACATTGGGTTAGGGCATGTTAATGTAACCTCTACATGCAAGTCGATCAGCAGTGGTTTAATGGTCTGTTTAGTAAGGCCGGCCGCACTTATGTTATCGTCAGCACATTTCTCGTTTACACAGGACAATGTGCTGCTAATGATAACTTTTAAACGTGCTCAAAAATTATCACACCAATGAATGCTTTGCCCCTCCATTGGATGTTTGATGGCCTGTTTAGGCAGCCAACAGTTGGGAATGAGGGAACGCTCCCTAACCCAATTATTGGCCTGCCTAAATGAACCTTTACTTGAAAACTTTATACCAATGAACAAACTTCTCTGGTGCCATAAGAAAGCCATAACGCCACAGTGCTCAGGCATTACTGACATTGAAAAGACACAAGGTAGAGACCCTGGTTACAGTGATGTGTCACTTAATGGTCTGATTGCTGTAGTTTTTATAAAATCACTATTTTATCAGCAAGCAGATTATCATTGGGGACTAGTAAACCTGCTGCCAGGTAGTCCTACATATTCATAAGCTCTGTACAACCCCGCCCCCATCACTGATTGGCAGCTTTCTGCAAATCTAGTATACACAAAGTGGCCAATCAGTGGTGTGGGCAGGGTTATACAGAGCTCAGCAGTCAGAGAACTGCCAATCAGTGATGTGGGCGGGGTCTGCTGCAGATAACACAGTAATTTTATCAAAATGACAGCAGGTAGCCCAGTAAGTGACAGATTGTTGGAATCAGGGCCTCTGCCCCTATATTGCGCTGCACTCAGATGGGTAGCAAAAACCTGGTAACAGATTCCCTTTAATGGTGCTCTCTTCCAGTTATTGTGTTGGAGAACACCAAAGACGTAGGGCATCGGCTAAAAATGATTGCCTCTTTTTTATCTTGTGCAGGGTTTTTATATATAATCATTTAAAATTGTTTCTCAGTCACCATTAAAAGCTGAATTGGTTTACACTGAAACCTAAGCGGAGGTATAAACATCAAAAACATATAGGCCAGGAAGCTGGATTTTCAGTATTTCTACCACACCTTCTCCATGAACTCCATTTCCTCCTCCAGCTGCTGCGTCTCTTCTTTTACTGCCTGTAGAAAATCAGTGACTGACTGGCGAGGGTGCATTCCTTTCTCAAATCGGTTATAGAGGCCCCTCCAAAACCTTCCATGGTGAAAAATAAGTTTGAAGAGTTAGTATATGCACAAGTACAGAAGATTATCATCGAGCAATTCTCATGATATATGTTCTTAAGACGTGCTAGCTCATGGTACACACATGAAGGGCTAGCTCACAATGCTGTATATTCTCCCATGCCAGAGAATTGGGCCGATTATACTAATGACACTCTGCTTTAACTCTGAGTGTGATCCAATTTTCTCGCATGGAAGAATTGCAGCACAGGTGTGGAGAAGATGGAGGACTTAATTTTTCCATCTTCTCCATTGTCTCTGTGCACGTACATCAGACTGCACTCGGATAACATAGTATATTATTGGTCCGAGTGCTATCCGATAAAACATCACATAGCACTAGCACTCGGCCGTGTTACGTGGCAATGTGAGCGAGTCCTAATGAGTCCCTCAGTGGCTGATCTATGGCTGGTGACTTCAGATTAGTGAAAATATGTGGTGGCAAGTTGGGCCTCATTACTCGGACAGCACACTGACACATCCTATCCTTACACTATTCACATGTCCGTTCTGTTATTTTGCTGACTGATGGTCTGTATATAAACAGAGACATCCCCTACATTGACCTTATTTGCGGACATCCAAGTTGCATCCTACTGCTATTCTTCATTTTCACTGACTGGGTACTTGAAGAAGCTTGGGAAACCTCTGTCACGTTGTTTTTGCATATGGCAAAACCATTGATAAAAACGGACATGTGGACTAAATATGCCCGAAAATTGGATCTAACACACTTGCAAAATTGGTCTGTTTTGTACAGGCAAACAAAAAAAAACAGCTTTTGCCTGGATTCACACGTGTGTTTTGCGGTCTGAGTATGCTTCAATGCAAAGACTGGCTTCAGGTCTCCTGACCCAAACTCGACTTTATATTATGCGTTTATATAGAAAGTTCCCGATCAGGGACATCCGCATGCCCTATTAAAGGGGTTGTACCAAGTATATAAGTAATCCCCTATCAACGGGATTTAGGAATTGATCGCTAGGGGTCAGTTCCACAGAGAATGAATGGAGTAGAGATGTACATGCTCCCCCTCTGCTCTGTTCAAAGCTTGCTCTACAGAACCTCCTGGGGATTGTTGGGGGTCCCAGCGGTCTGACCCCCAAAGATTAATACTTTATCGCAGTCTAAATATGTGCAAAATGAATCACCGTGTCACAAGCTGTCATAGATGTCAGTAAATCTGTCTAAAGTGAATTGATTTGTGCCAGGCAGAAGATAGAACTGACGAGTGAGCTCTGACGCAACCCCTAAATGTAGACCATGGTTACAAGTGGGAAGAGTGTTGGGCCTTGGATTTCACCACTGAAGGACACATTGGGCTCATGATACGTCACCCCGCTTCTTTCACCTGTAAAGTTAGGGTTGATGTTTCTATATATGAATGATAAGTATATGGTGTGTTAGAGTTCTGCTGCTTTATTCAGTGCAGAGGAGGAATCAGAATAACCTCTTACCTGAAGTGGCATGGAGTGGTGTGTGGTCTCAGAGTTCCTTGGGTCTGACTGTGATCTGCTCTGTACAGAGGGTTCATGTAATCCAACCGCTGCTTCCACAGGTAAGACCAGAGGGAGTAGGTCCTCTCCTGAATTCTGGAAGATGATGATTGCATCACTGATATATTGAGATTATGAGAGCTGCAAGTATACCCGTCACCACTGCAACCTGCACTAACACTAAGGGCTCATTCAGACGGACATTTTTTGTGTACGAGTCCTATTTGTGTTATTTCCAGATACGACTTGTACCTAGAAGAGTGAATGGGGCCATTCACATATCTGTGATTGTTTGAGAGACGGAAAATCGTGACAAAATGTACGATAGTACGATAGTTATCTGAGTGTCAGGTCAAAATTAACAATGCACATCCATGGGTCAGTGAAAAAAAAAAAATCGGCCAACAATTAATTGCCATCTGAGCGCTGTCCAGTTTTCCAGGTCTGTTTGATGGAAAAAGATGAAGAAACTGAAGCTCAGGCCAAACTCTAATGATAAAAACTGACACTGACCAAACTGGTGAAACTGTGCCTGATTCTCTTATATGAATGAGCCACAAGTTCTATAGCTTTCAGTGTTTCTTTGCATAGTAGCTGTGTAGCTTCATAGTCAAAATTGGAAAATCCGGTTCCAAAAAGTAGATGGAAAGATGCACTGAACTGCTTGGCCCCACCACGGTGCACCGAGCGCCTGTACTTGATTTGAACAGTCCTTCTGTACTGACAGTCCCTTTACAGCAGTGTTCCCCAACTCCAGTCCTCAGGACCCACCAACAGATCATGTTTTCAGGATTTCCTTAGTATTGCACAGCTGATGGAATTATTGCCTGTGCAGGTGATGCAATTATCAGCTGTGCAATACTAAGGAAATCCTGAAAACATGGCCTGTTGGTGGGTCCTGAGGACTGGAGTTGAGAACCACTGCTGTAAAGGGTTAGGAGATAACTTTCTGAATGCAGGAGGTCTGACCGATGGGACTTTTAGCGATGCTGAGAATGGGGCTCTTCAGTGATCAGCAGAAGGCCTCATTCACATGTACAGGTTTAAACAGGTATGTGAAAAAATGGTATCAGTGTGTCCATTTTTACCATCATTGTGTTATCAGTGTTCTTCTCGTATGGATAAATATGTTATAAAGTTTCTCCTATGCTTTGTAATGTTAAAGAAGTTGTCCAGTACTTTATATTACTCCCCCCCCAATGTATCCCCCCGGGGCCCCTAAGACTTTGCTGATAATGCCTGTGAGCTTCGCTATCGGTGGCCGCTCACAGGCATCACGTGACCCCACGCTGATGTCACGACAAGTGAGGCGTGACTCAGCGCTGGGGTCCCTACGGTGGCTGCTGGGTTGTGGGCAGGGTTACACCTCCTCCCCATGCGTCACTCCCAGCATCTACCGCGCTTTCCCAATGAATGGGGAGAGGCAGAGCGTGCGGTGGATGCCGGGTGTGATGTGGGGGGGGGTAACCCCGCCCACAGTCTGGCATCCACCTGGAACGTGGAAGACAGAGACCCCCGGCTGCTGCCAGCGACATCGGCGGGGGTCACGTGATGCCTGTGAGCGGCCAGTGATAGCGCCACTCACAGGCATTATCTGCAACGGTAGGTAATTACAAAAATCCTTAGGGGTCTCGGGGAGACACATTTGGGGGGGGGTAATATAAAGTACTGGACAACCCCTTTAATCTCGGACAGCACCATGATGCCATCCGTGGGCTGTCTATGTTCTTCATGGACCCATAGACTTGTATAGGTCTTTTTCATCTGTGATATTGGAAGAAAAAACAGACATGTCTCCGTGAGTTTTGCACAGACACATAGTCCATGAAAATCCACAGGCATGTGAATAGCATTAGCATTAACACGTACATGTGGATACGGATGTCTGAATGAGGCCTCAATGAGAGCTTGATATTTTAAGAATATCTCTTTAAAGCCATGATCCTCTAGTTACAAGGATGTATCTCATGTCCTTGGCTACTGACCTGCAGGTTAGGACATTTTGTGACTGGGAAAGAAGATCTACAAGATTTCAACATTACTCAGGACAGAGAATATCTTCAAGAAGTATCTTCTAGTGGACCATTGGTTACATCAGGAACTGTGCAATTCTTAAATCCATGTACCCATCTTATTTTATTATTGGCATTTTGATTTCACCATTCTTATGTTTCTCTGTACAGTGGCACTGCCAGCGATGCCAGCGACCCAGATGGGCAGGAAAAAACTGAAATGGTTTAGGTTCACATACCCATTCAGTCTCCGGATATGTGGGAGTCCCTAAGGTCTGACACCCCCACCAATCCTGAAGTGATGGCATATCTTACCAATATGCCATCACTTTATACATTTTTCTCCTGCACAGTTATTGAAAATTTTTTGCCAAGGTTCAACCTTCACAGTTTATAAGTGATTGCTGTTATCCAGACTGTGGGGCACCGTGTGATCAGATCAGCATCAGGGACACGTCAACCATCCATATTCTATTTCTGTTACAAGCCTATAGTGACCATACACAGAGCACATATTCTCTCACATCAGTTCCTTCCTCTCCTTTTCGCAGTTGCACAGAAAGTTTCCATACTGACAGGAGTATATATGGTGTTGTATGTGGACCAAGAATCTCTCATTAAATTCAAACGCACAGGGAAACTGCTCCATGAGCTGCCAGACACATTCCAGGAACTGGTCTATCACTGGGGACACCTCCTTGGGATCCCCATCTAAATTTCCATACCTTAAAAACAAAAACAAAAAAAATATGCTGAAGCAATGCAATTGGGGTATATGCATGCAACATCTTTTTCAGGTGGACTGCACTCCCAAAACCGCCTGAGACTGGGAATGGCACAGAAAAACTACAGTAAGTATATTATATTAGAATGTATGGTGTTTTTTTTTTGTCTCTTTTGCTGAGAGGAGGAGAGCTGATGGAAGATTTGGAAAGTGACACAGCTAAACTCAGCTGTGCTGACCCTAGCCCCACACTGACTGCTGGGCCCATATCTGAAATGTGTTGATTGATGGGATTTGAATACAGTTGATATTCTAATCATGCAGGAGGTTAGACCAGGAGATCCGGGCTTTCATTATAACCCACACACTGAGAAACCTGCTGTAAGATATGGTGTGGAGGTGTTCTTTTTCTAGCATCTTGCTGCCTGTTTATAATTGGACAACATAGTACAAGGAGAAGTACATGCCCCACAGTGAAAGCTCTCTGATAACACCCACTTGGATGTAACGAAAATTAACTCATTAGGTGACAAATACTTTGATTGTTAATATCCCTGCAACAGAGATGCAAAATAAAAAAAGAACTAACAATTATTTTTTTTTCTGCTCTGAAGCTACAACGTGTTTTCAGTTCAACATGAAAAATTTGGTGAAAGGCCCTCTGTAAATAAGTGACTCTGTTTGACTTTTCCAACATATGTGCAGTGACCAGGGTTACCTGTGATTAAATTTGTGTCCAAATGAAATCCAGTCTTTTTCAATTAACACCTAATAGTAATTGGGAAAAATAAAAGTTACACTATGCAAAAAATATCAACTCCGTAAATCTCCACCAGTACATAGAGTATATGAAATGAAACCTCTTACCATAAATACTCTGATGGTTCGGTAATAGGGGTCAAGTAACAGACTGGATACAGAGCAGACCTGAGCGGTGCGGTCCCATCCATCAGAACAATGAACGAGCACGCTGGCGCCCTCTTCTGACACGGCCTAAATGTGCAAATTAAATGTAAAATATTACACATTTATATAATTACAAATCTCGTTTATTCTCAGCACTAAAAGGATCATTTTTGTACAGTCCGTGCCTAGAATAGTACAAATCAGACAAGCAGCACTAGAATATGAACAGATACAACACATCTTACCTTTACAATGAAGATACCAGCATCTAGGATTGTTTTCATGTGTTTTAACCAGCCAGAGGATTCAAGACCCCAAAGAAATTCACCCATAGAAGGAGATCGGAGCTCACAAACTGCAATCATGAACAGAACAATAAGCTCACTATAGCAACAGATTCTGTATGTGAAGTATTTCTGCTCCAAGACTTGAGATAGAGAATATATATATATATACAGTCATGGCCAAAAGTATTGAGAATGACACCAAAATTATATTTTCACATGATCTGCTGGCCTCTGGTTTTTATTAGTGTTTGTCTGATGTTTATATCACATACAGAAATATAATTGCAATCATATTATGAGTACCAATAGGTTATATTGACAGTTAGAATGAGTTAATGCAGCAAGTCAATATTTGCAGTGTTGCCCCTTCTTCTTCAAGACCTCTGTAATTCTCCCTGGCATGCTCTCAATCAACTTTTGGACCAAATCCTGACTGATAGCAGTCCATTCTTGCATAATCAATGCTTGCATTTTGCCAGAATTTGTTGGTTTTTGTTTGTCCACCCGTCTCTTGATGATTGACCACAAGTTCTCAATGGGATTAAGATCTGGGGAGTTTCCAGGCCATGGACCCAAAATCTCTATGTTTTGTTCCATGAGCCATTTAGTTATCACCTTTGCTTTAGGGCAAGGTGCTCCATCATGCTGGAAAAGGCATTGTTGGGCGCCAAACCGCTCTTGGACGGTTGGGAGAAGTTGCTCTTGGAGGACATTCTGGTACCATTCTTTATTCATGGCTGTGTTTTAGGCAAGACTGTGAGTGAGCCGATTCCCTTGGCTGAGAAGCAACCCCACACATGAATGGTTTCAGGATGCTTTACAGTTGGCATGAGACAAGACTGGTGGTAGCGCTCACCTCTTCTCCGAATAAGCTGTTTTCCAGATGTCCCAAACAATCGAAAAAGGGATTCATCAGAGAAAATGATTTTGCCCCAGTCCTCAGCAGTCCACTCCCTGTACCTTTTGCAGAAAATCAGTCGGTCCCTGATGTTTTTTCTGGAGAGAAGGGGCTTCTTTGCTGCCCTCCTTGAATCCAGCCCTCAAAGAGTCTCCGCCTCACAGTGCATGCAGAAGCACTCACACCAGCCTGCTGCCATTCCTGAGCAAGCTCGGCACTGCTGGTAGTCCGATCCCACAGCTGAAACAGTTTTAAGATACGGTCCTGGCGCTTGCTGGTCTTTCTTGGGCGCCCTGGAGCCTTTTTGACAACAATGGAAGCTCTCTCCTTGAAGTTCTTGATGATGCGATAGATTGTTGACTGAGGTGCAATTTTTGTAGCTGCGATACTCTTCCCTGTTAGGCCATTTTTGTGCAGTGCAATGATGGCTGCACGTGTTTCTTTAGAGATAACCATGGTTAACTGAAGAGAAACAATGATACCAAGAACCAGCCTCCTTTTAAAGTGTGCAGTGATGTCATTCTTACTTAATCATGACTGATTGATCGCCAGCCCTGTCCTCATCAACACCCACACCTGTGTTAATGGATCAATCACTAAAACGATGTTAGCTGCTCCTTTTAAGGCAGGACTGCAATGATGTTGAAATGTGTTTTGGGGGTTAAAGTTCATTTTCTGGGCAAATATTGACTTTGCAAGTACAGTAATTGCTGTTAAGCTGATTACTCTTTGACATTCAGGAGTATATGCAAATTGCCATTACAAAAAATGAAGCAGTAAACTTTGGAAAAATTACTATTTGTCTCATTCTCAATACTTTTGGCCATGACTGTATATATATATATATATATATATATATATATATATATATATATATATATAGGGTTGTGTAGGATACTCCAAGTGCGGATATGACTTAAAAATTGTACAATGAAATTGTAAAATTCTGTATTATTTATTATATTGGGGTTGGTCACTTTATATAAAAAAATTCCAAAAGGGTGATAAAATGTAATGTTTGGCACATACAACTATAGATTACTTCCCCGGAGTTTGCCTTCTTCCTAAGGTGCGCCTGGAGGCCATGTTTCTCCCCAGGTAAGTTATACACCTCTACCCATCTACGTGATGTACAAGAAAACATGATTCATCAGACCAGAACCCTTTCTTCTATTACTCTATGGTTCAGTTCTGATGCCCATATACCCTTGTAGGTGCTTTTGGCTGTAACCGGGTCAGCATGACAATGACCAGTGTGCATCTCCATATGTAATAAGCTGCAATACTTTATCCTGACATCTTTTCTTCATAGCCAAAACTTAATTTTTCAGCAATATGTGCCACAGTATTTCTTCTGCAGCACCGGACCAGCTGGGGCTACTGTACCTTTCGTTCCACACAAGTATCAATGAGCCTTGGGCGCCCATGACTCCGCCACCTGCTCACCGGATGTTCTACCCTGGTAGGCACTAACTATTGTATGCCAGGCACACCCCACAACACCTGCTGTTTTTGAGATCTTCTGACAACCCTCATGGGGGCACCTCTGACAAGGAGAATATTGAGATCTCTAGACATCATGATTTGTCCATTGAAAATGGAGCTGTTTAGGGAATAGAGCGCACAGAACATAGGGAAAAAAAACAGTGGAGGGGGAAAGAAATAATTTGAGGTGCTCACCTGGAGGGATTGTGAGAGTCACAGCTTCTAAACCAGGAGTAATATAACTCTAGCTGCCATCTATAAGAAATATCTTTTATGTATTCTTTTACCCTATGCACAAAATAAACGTTCATGGAAAACTATGAATTGGCAGCAGCGTGTGCAATGTCCTCAAGGGCCAACATACATACGCTGAAAGTAGATTTGCAAATAACATTTTTCGCTGTTGCCCGTTCCTGTGGCACCATTAATGTACTAGGCCTTAATGAGTTTGGTGGCATAACGTCTTGTGATCGCTATTTTAACTCTCTAAGAACCAGGGAGTTTTTTATTTAAGCGCTTTTTGTGTTTATGGAGCTGACGTTTTTATTGATACCAATTTGGAGCACATATAACGTTTTGCTAGCTTTGTATTGGATTTTTTTTGTTAAGTGAGGTGACAAAGAACCCACAATTTTGGCATTTTGATTTTTTTTTTCTGCAATGTTTACCGTAAAGGTTAATTACCATAATTCCATACTTTGATACATCTGACTTTTACGGATGTGGCGATACCAAATGTTTTTTTTTCCGTTTCTTTGTTTTTAATAGGGAAAACGTGGGATAGTTAAAAATTATCTATTTTTTATATTTTGACTTTTTATTTTTTTTTCATTTTTTTTGTACCCATTAGTGGACTTAAACATGTGATCCTTGGATTGCTTATATATACTGTAATACCACAGTATTGCGGTATTTACTAGAAATCATGGTTGCCTATGGCACTCAGTCTGCTGTAAAAAGTACTAAGATGGGCCTTAAAGGTAAAGGCATTTTGCCCATAGCGGTAGACCACGTGGCCACTATGGCGCTCATTAGCTGGGAAAGCCTGATGCTACAGGGCTTTCTTCTTCCGCATATCATTCTTTGAAAGATGGCCTTTGTTCCTCATCATTCAGCCTGTACGTCTGTGCTCGAAGTCTCAGCACTGCAGGTGCAATGACGTCACTAGATCGGGCCCTCTGTGCGGAGTTTTTTTTTATTTTGGCAACAAGAAAAGCGTATACTGTGGGATCCATCATACATGATGTGGGGCGGCCATCATACTGTGTGAGCGAACTGTTGGGGGCCATCATACTGTGTGAGCGAACTGTGGAAGACATCATACTGTGTGTGTATATGTGTGGGGGGCTGTAAGAGCATCATACTGTGTGTGTGTGTGGGGGGGGGGAGTAGTGTAGGTGCATTATACTGGTGGGGTTTGCCATGGGGTCATCATGTTGTCCATGTAAGGACTACTGTGGGAGAAAATTATGACAGGAGATTCACTCCGAGGTATCCCACCGTGTGTGGAGGGCAGCATACTCTATGGGGTTTATTAAAATGGTATCAGTGTGTGCAAACAAGAGGAATCAGTAGCAGGGGCATTATTTCTGTGTCCAAGCCACAAAACATGTCCTCTCCCTGTATTTAAAAGTTGGAAAGTAGGCCCTTGTGTGACTGCATCAATATGTTTTAACCCTGCCTAGTCCATCAATATAGACTCTTGGTATGGGGCCCCATGATTTCTATGAACGCCTCTGCTTAAGCTGGCCCCCGGCTGCTGTGGTAACCCATCGATTAACAGCGCACATTCAAAATAGTTAACAGACACCATCAGCTTCTTGTGGAGTTCCTGAGCCACCTCCACACACGCAGGCTCCTTCTCAGGATGTTCATTCACATCCTAATGCGGTGAGAGGTTACATATAAAAATAAAATCCTAAAATCTTGGAATTTTTGCTTTGCCCACTAATACTCCATTTACACAGACAGATTAGTGGCAGTAAACCACCACTAACTGGTAAATATTTACTGATTGTCGGAGGTTTAGAAGCCTGTTTACACAGGAAAACCATGCTAAATGATGTGCGTTGAACGTTCAGAAGGCGTAAGCTTTGCAGCTCCTCAGAAGAATTTTTTATTTTTACCAGGAGACCTGGACCCCCCGTGGTCTAGAGGTCTCAGGGGGTCTCAGCGCTGCTGGGACCCCTGGCCCTCCCCTGGCGGATCTGCGTACCCCCTAAGGAGGTCCCCGCATAAGCCTGCCGGCCCCGGGGGATACAGGGTGCTCCCTGGCGGAGACGCACACTGCATCTAGGGGTCCCTGCGAGCTCCGCCGTGGGGGGGAGCGAAGGGCCATGGCGTCACACATCCCTGGGGGTCCCTGTGGCGCTCAGCTGGGTAAGTGCCCTGTGTGTGTGTGTGTGTTACTGTCTTATGGTGACTGCACCTTTTGTCTTTTCAGGCAGAGGTGTAATACTGGAGAATGCACATCACCGCTGCTGTTAGCAGGGGAGCGGGTCAGAGGAGCGCGGGCTCCGTTAGTGTAACGGGGGGGCGTGGCTTATGTTCTTGGCTGCCTGCCATCGTCTGTGCAGACAGGAAGCGCCTGGAAAGCGCGCGCTGGGCAGTCCCCGCCCCCCTCCTGCCTTCCTTCTCTTCGGCTCTGCAAACGGCCATTGCCTCACGTAGCTCAGCGCTGTCCTCTCCCTCCCCCCTGCTCTCCGCTCTCACACACAGGCTCCAGGAAGCTGGTGAGTCATCTGTTTGTCTCATCTCTACAGCACAGAACGCTGCTGTCTTCTCTGCTGCATGCACACCTTAGTCCTTTTAAGGCAAGGTGCATTGCGTGTTCAGCAGCATTAACCCCTTCTGGCCATCATCAGAAAACCTTTTTTCTACAATGCTGGTGAGAGGATGATAGGAGTTATACTTCACCCAAGACTACGATGTAAGACACAGATGAAGTTATTCTTCCCTTATCTGGACATTTGGACTGACGCCCAGAAATTAGATTGTAACTTGTTTTTAGCTGTCTCAGCAACCTTCTACTGCTATGAATTATCACTTTTCTGTTTATGAAACTTTCTTATCAACATTCCACTGTTATGAATCATCACTTCACTGCTTGTGAAACAAAGGCATTTTACTGCGCATGTGTGACAAAAAAAACTAAGATTATTAGTATAAATAAAGGGACAGCACCTATAGAGGCAGACGCGCTCAGGGGCTTCCCAGTACTTGATTATACACTACGTGTCTGTGTATTTCTTGTTACGGGGATACCCCGACTCCAACAAGGACCCTCCATGGCTGAATGATCCTAACAATTCCTGGCGTCCGAACAGGGACCCGAGGTCTGCGTATTCCTTCAAGTTCATCGACCGGCACGAGTAACCGCTGAGATTGGGACATCGGAACAGCAGATGACAAACCTGGCCAGGTAAGAGACACTGTTAGTTCTCTTACATCTGCTCTGCGATAGTCCGTAAATTTCATGCATATCTTGTGTTGGGATTGAGGAACTAGTAGAGAAGGATACCTATAGCTCGGGTCATTCATGTATATACTGTAGGATCTGCCGAAGGAGAGGTCAGAGAAGGTTATGAAACGGATGGTATGAAAGAGATGTGGATGTCGGGAATAGCCTCATAAGCCGCACTAAGGTAGATGACATAAGTATTACGGAGATTGCCTAACTGAGTCATAAGGTTGTGTCCTTTCGGGGAAACCTTCGCTCACGCTTAACTCCCGAACCTTTGTCCTCCTTTTTGACGGATAAGAGATTGACAGAATGAGCCCATGGAAGTAATGATAATACTCCAGGGACACGATATATAATGGAGACTGTATGGTTCATTTTATGTATTGTTGGTCTTGCCCTTGTTGCCATATATATGTGTGTTAGAATTACTCTACACTTCAGAGAAAACGGTCCAGAGAAACCGTTTCAGATACTGGCTCCTTAGGACAGAATAGGTAACGAGGAAAGGTAAAATATAGAATATATTTTATCTAACCCAAAAAGCCTCCTAAGGTATGAATAGTCAGGAAAAATGGGCAACAAACAGACTAAGACCACAAATGATGAACAAGATGTCTATACAATCGTGAAAGAAAGGTGTGGTGTAGAAGCAACTAAGAATTTAGGGAAAGTTTGCAAAACTTTTCAGGTAGCAAGGCATGACAGGTTTAACAGGAAACTATGGGAGGACATTGGATTAGAGAATGCAGGAAAAAAGCCAGGGATATAGAAGATGGTACCTATGTCCCAAGAGAATCACAAGAAAAGACAGTACAGGCTTCTGCTCCTGCAGCAAGCGAGTGACTAGACGTGATGCAAACCACTTTGACTGGAAGGCGCCCAATAATTCAGGTAAAAGTAGCAGGAAAACAATGCCCTTTTCTAATAGATACCGGAGCAACTTCCTCCGTCCTCAATGAAGACGCCTTACCAAATGCTGATTGTTTATCAGATGATGTAACCTATACCGAAGGGTATGATGGAGGAATCAGGCCACTCCCATATAGTATTCCCCTTGAAACAAAGATAGGATCTAAAATATTTTTATCTAAATTTCTTTTTGTCAAAGGGGCACCTACTTGTCTTCTAGGTACAGACCTATTAAAGCAGACAGAAATGAATATCCAATTTTTGGAGGATGGTAGAGTCCAAATTTTGGTGCCTGATGACCAAGAGTCTCTAGAAAACATTGTAAAAGTCCAAGCCTTAGAGGATGAGAAAGATCCTGCCCCTACCCAAATTATTTTAGATCTTTCTGAGGTACCAGAAAAATTATGGGCACAACATGACACCGATGTAGGACTAATGCCAATAGCTCCAGTAAAAGTCACTCCTGTTCCAGGTGTGACACTACCCCAATTGAGACAGTATCCTATTAGTGCCCAACAAGAACACGCCATAGGAGAACAGATAAAAGATTATCTAAAAACTGGAGTACTGATAGAAGTAAAGTCACCAGCCAATACACCGTTGTACCCCGTAAAAAAGAAATCTACTGAGGGGTCAGCTGCTAGGTACCGGATGGTACATGATTTAAGAGAGATAAATAAAATTTTGGAACCTATTACTCCTGTTGTGCCAAATCCACACACGTTGCTATCACAGATCCCAGCAACAGCACGAGTATTTTCTGTCATAGACTTGTCAAATGCATTTTTTTCAGTACCATTACACCCAGACTGTTACAAACTGTTTGCATTTACATTTAAGAATAGACAATTAGCATGGACAAGATTACCACAGGGTATGATACATTCACCTACCTTGTACTCAGAAGCTATGAGATCAGTTCTTCAAAATTTCAAACCTACGGATGAGGTTGTAATTCTTCAATATGTTGATGACCTATTATTATGTGCCCCTGCTCAAGAGTCCGCAAACAGCAACACAATAAGATTGTTAATATTTCTAGCAGACATGGGCTGTAAAGTTAACAAGAAAAAAGTACAACTTTGTATGACTACGGTAGTATTTCTAGGACACTGCATTTCACAAGGTATTCGGCACCTCACCGCCGACAGACTAAAAATCATTAGAGATCTTGTTCCTCCCAAGAACTACAAAACATTAAGAGCATTTTTGGGAATAGTATCACACTGCACACAATGGGTTATACATGCTAGTCAGCTTATGCAACCTCTATATGATTGTTTAAAAATCGAGCCTTTTCAGTTAACTGAATCAGCGCTCATAGCCTTTCAAGACCTCAAGAAAGGTCTCATGTCAGCCCCGGCCTTGGGAATCCCAGACTACGCCAAACCATTCCAATTAATGGCTGCGGAAATGTCTAATCATGCTACAGGAGTACTAACACAGAAACATGAAAATAAACAAAGACCTGTCGCATACTATTCTGCTCAATTAGATAATGTTACCAAAGCTGCACCATCATGTGTCAGAGTAGTAGCAGCTGTCTCTCTTTTGGTAGAAAAAGCCTCAGAAATAGTACTAGACCATGCCTTAATAGTACAAACTACACATGATGTACATGGCATACTGAATCAGGTATTGCCAAAACACATTTCAATGATTAGACAAATCCTAGAATCAGCTGCCTCAACCAAACAAGTAGCAGTAATAAAAGTACCTGCACATGTAAGACTCGACACCGAGATAGCTAGGGGTAATGACCGAGCCGACAAGACTGCTAAGCGAGCTGCAGTAAAACCTCTGACAACTGACCACACTATTAGTGCAGTATCAGAATTTGACTTAATTACACGGCTCAAAGAAGCCCACCAGCAGGTGAGTAGAGATGAAAAAGAAGAGTGGCAGAAACAGGGGGCAGAAGAAAAAGAAGGACTATGGAGAAAAGGAGATGAGCTTTGTCTCCCCCGAGCATGGTACCCTGTTGTGGTCAGTGAAGCCCACGGACCTACACATGTGTCTGCAAACGGTATGATACAGAGGGTCAGACAGAAGTGGTTAGCCCCAGGGTTCGGCCAGGTAGCTCGAGCAAAATGTGGTTCTTGTGAAATCTGTTTAGCCCACAATCCAGGACAGACTGTTAAGACCCCCCAGAAGCACCATGTAAGACCACTATATCCGTTCCAGAGACTTCAGATCGATTACATCCAGATGCCTAAGCATGGACACTATGAGTATGTACTGGTATGTGTGGACATGTTTTCGGGGTGGCCAGAGGCTTATCCAGTTCATACAGCCACGGCTAAAGTCACTGCAGTAAAAATAGCACATGAACTGGTACCCCGTTATGGTATCCCAGAAGTGATCGAGTCAGATAGAGGTACACATTTTACTGGAGAGATCTTTCAGAATGTAATGAAAATGTTGTGTATAAAAAGTGAACTACACACCCCTTACCACCCACAGAGTTCTGGTAAGGTTGAGAGAATGAATGGAACACTTAAGTTAAAAATACAGAAAGCCATGGCAGAAACACAGAAACCATGGACTGAGTGTCTCCCAATAGCATTGTATTCAGTCAGAAACACCCCCCAGGGAAAGAGCAAACTCACCCCCCATGAAATATTGTTTGGTAGAGTTGCCAATACAGGATTGTATTTCCCACAGACTTTAATGTTAGAAACTGAAAGCTTAACTGCTTATGTACAAAATTTATGTAAGCATGTGTCTAAAATACACTCTTTAGTGTTCTCTTCCATTCCAGATCCAGATTCCATTGAGGGAACGCACAAGCTGCAACCAGGAGACGAAGTTTACGTAAAAAGACATAACAGAAGAACGCTAGAACCCAGATTTGAGGGTCCATATCAGGTGTTATTGACAACTCCAACTGCAGTAAAATTGGAAGGAAAATCAGCATGGGTACATGCAAGCCATTGCAAAAAGAAATAGTGGTGATTGTACTTGTGTTAGCTATAACGATAGATCAGGGAGACCTGTGGGATAAACTAAGTTCCCCAAAACCTACAGATAATAAATTTATAAAACATCATGAGACATTGGTAAACGGGCTGCCCGATGGAGGACAGAAAATAGCAGACTGTTGGATTTGTACGCATTCTCCAATATCAGCCACGAGCATACCCTTCCTGGCCGTACCCATGACCCCTGAGGAAGTGTTTACATGGACTAATTGCTCAGACAAATTAGCAAATAACCAAACCGTTAATTCTAGATTATGGAACACCACTGTTGCCATCCCAGTTGTGGGGTGGGTGGGATTTCCCTGGTGGCAAGGTAATATGACTGGAAAAATAAACAACTTACAATATTTAGCGTTTAAAGGAGGTGTATGGGTTCCTAGAAATAAGACGGGACTAACAGACTTAGGGTTAATTCCTACAGAAAATATACAACTCAGTTTTAGTAGCACAGTATCTTCTTCTCAACCTTTTAAACCTGATATAGTAGAAAAATACATACACAATAATGGTTGGAAATATTCACAATTATTCCCCGATGGAAACAATGATACATGTTCAAAAATACCAGGTAATATATTATGTAATGAGTCAAGTGCATATGACCCAGGTACACCGACTTGTGAAAATCCAGATGCAGGATACTGTAGTCCATTAGGTCAAAAACCCCCTTGGTGTATACTTCAGAATGTATCTAAATTTTTAGATTTGGTACATAGGTTGGTGCTCCAACACTCTGCAATATGGGATCTGCCTGAAGGAACCTTCTGGATTTGTGGAAATGGAGCATACAAATGGCTCCCAGTAGGAATAAAAGGTACATGTACTCTAGGACGCTTAACACCGGCCACATTTATAGTTCAGAATCAGCAGGTAGATATGCAAGCAGTACCTAAACACACACTATACAAAAGAGCAGCCGACAACTCGCCTAGACCTTCAGGTAGGCCACATGTGGTCCAAATGGGAATTCCTAATAAAATATTCAGCACTTTCTTTGTGTATCCAATGTTGATGCAGATGTGGGATAAATTAGTTCAGGCCACCGACTATCTAGATGATCAGATATGGGATATTATGGATATACTTAATACTAGTATAGCTGTACAAAATCAACTTATAATTGTTACTAATCAACATACTGTAGTGTTAGACTACCTAACTGCGGCCCAGGGAGGAATGTGTCAAATTATTGGTCCAACCTGTTGTCATTACATAGATCCAAACAGTACAATGAGTATGAGGTTCAAGCTGGCAGATATACAACGATTACGGGATGAATATGACAGACACAATGACCAAAATAAAGATAGCTGGTGGTCAGACACCTTCTCCTTTCTCAACCCAAAGAACTGGTTTAAGGGTATTGGAGGTTGGGTGGCTGGAATTCTGCAAGGTATATTATAGATTGTGCTAATTATAGTAGTCATATATGTAGTGTTTAAAATAGGATTAAAAATTATTTTAATATGCATAAATAAGCTTTGTAACACGGACTCAAGAATATGAAAGAAAAGAACTCCCGGACCAGGTCTTCTACCAAAAGTCCATAAGGAAGAATCAAAGGGGGGACTGAGAGGATGATGGGAGTGATGCTTCACGCAAGATTACGATGTAAGACACAGATGAAGTAATTCTTTCCTTATCTGGACATTTGGACTGACGCCCGGAAACTAGATTGTAACCTGTTTTTAGCTGTCTCAGTAACCTTCTACTGCTATGAATTAACACTTTTTATGAAACTTTCTTATTAACATTCCACTGTAATGAATCATTATTTCGCTGCTTGTAGAACAAAGGCATTTTACTGCGCATGTATGACAACAAACTAAGATTATTAGTATAAATAAAAGGGACAGCTCCAATAGAGGCAGGCGCGCTCAGGGGCTTCCCAGTACTTGATTATACACTACGTGTCTGTGTATTTCTTGTTACGGGGATACCCCGACTCAAACAAGGACCCTCCATGGCTGAATGATCCTAACATTATAAAAGTGCTTGACAATTTGGTCACACTATATAAATCCATGCAACCGGCATGGATTTATATAGTGTGACCAAGTTAATAGTTAAAAAAAAAGAATAACAATGGTAAAAAATAAAAAAAACATTATACTCACCTTCTGATGGCCCCCGGTCATTTCTCCGCTGCGTCCGTTCTCTTGCACGGCTCGCGGTGGTGTGAAAGGACCTTTCATGATGTCATTTAGTCATGTGACATGTCACGCGACGTTCTGTGGTACTCGAGTCCCCTCTTCTCCAGACCCGGGTACCATCCGCACATTGAATCGCTTAATATCCGCATGTGCACATGTAGTCATGCGGATATTAAGCGATTCAATGCAAGTCAATGGCGGCAATTACGCTGCGTGTCCGCAAAATTAATGGCAGGCTGCGTATTTTTCAGCAATGATAATCCGCAGCGGAAATTTCCGCAGCATGTGCACAGCATATGCGGATTATCATTGGGGACCATGCGGCACGTATTACCAAGCGTTTTTTTAAGCGTTTTCGCTGCGGAAATTCGGCGGCAAAAACGCATAGTGAGCACGCAGCCTAACTCTTCAAAGGTGTTGTCCATGATTAAAAACTTGTGTTTTTTGTCTAAAAACAGCACCACAACCTGTCTACAGGTTCAGTGTGGTATTGCAGCTCAGCTCCATTTATTTCAGTAGAGCTGAAGTCCAATGCCAGTCACAATCTATGGACAGATGTGATATTGCTTTTGAAAGAAAACAATAATGTTTTTCTAATCCTGTATGTGAAGATCTGAGGTTGTGGGTTGCAATAATCACCTAGACAAGTTAACGATGCAACAATAGTTTATCTCTTACATCCAAGGTTTTACTACAACTCTAGGTAAATGGCCAAAATACATTGCCCCCAGTGCACAAGATACCCTTCCTGGGGCGGTAGTTCAACTGCCTTTGTACCAGGCGATACTCACTGTTTCCCAACTTTTGGTTGGCTCACAGATTTCGTATCGCCAACCAGTATAGTTTGCATTCACATTCCTCGCTCCTCCAGACGACAAGATAAAACAATAGAGACACAGGTATCCAGTAGCAACAGTCCTTAAGAAAGTTCATCAAATCCAGACGACAGATTCCACAACTGTAGCACATTTATCCAGCCCAGTGATCAACCGATCTTCAAACTCCATAGGCCATTCATCCATGGGTCCAGGACCTCAGCCTAGATCCTTTCCCTTCAACGTCATTTCACCAACTTCCTAAACATGGGGCTTTTTTTCCTCCCTTCATGGGAGCATTTGAGGGTCATCAGAGAGGTTCACATACAGCTATTTGAATTGGTTTTAAAAATAATATTTTTCTTTCATATATTTTCACGCTTTGGGTGCAGTTTTTGTTTATGTCCTAGATCATATTTATGTATTTTTAGCATTGTATAAATAAAGGTTACATTTTATTATTAGATCCCTTTATGATTTCTGACTTTTTGAGACCTCTATATACATTTGACCATTAACCTGCAGATTAACTGCATATCTGCAGGTTAATAGCCTTTCTTTCACGTGACTGGTTCCCTTGTAGGGTTGTCGTATGAATGCAATCCTTAATAAACCCAATCCTGTCTAAGCTATATACACCCCTGTCCAGATCTATATTATAAAAGTATACAGTTGACATCTATCTGATGGACACATTTTTTTGCCAAACCTGTTTTCTAGTTCGCCCGTTATATTCATGCTGCAGCGTGGACTTACTTTACAGAGTGTTTTTATAGCAGCGTGCTTTAGTAGAGGCATTTCCATGGGGATTTTTCACTTGATGTGATATGCATGTAACATTTTACTGTATATGCCGTGCTGCCAATGTGGTTTTCTGTAAAAAGATGTAGTAAATTAATTATTAAAACACTGCGCTACGACAGCCATCAATTAGATCCCATAATGATACAATAACCAATACAGTTCTATTATCCTCATTAGACAGTGGTGTACACAGTTTATTGTATAGACCTTTGCTGCACAATGGGACAGTGTTCATTTATGTATAATAATCCATAGATGTGGGACAGGAACATAGGGATATGTACAAACACCCTCCATATAAATGTGCACATATAAGCTAACACTGCCCCCTACAGCTTCAGTGGCTGATCTCAGGTGCCCACAGGGAATCAGTGCCCGTGTATTGTTAGTAGACTTCCATTGTAGTCTTTATTAACACATCTACAACCCTTTGTATTATTCTGAACCTCCATAGAAGTGAATGGAGAAAGCCTATCATGCACAGCCACTTCTATGTTCATATTAACTAGAGATACAGCCTTATCTCGATAGCTGCGGGGGGCTACAGAGGTGGAGCCAACATCTATTAGCCATTTATGGCTTATTTGGTGGATATATCTGAGAGGGAAATAACCCTTTAATTGGGTTATCCACTACTAGACACCAACTATTGATGGGCCAAGGGAGGTGAGAAAACTAAAAGAAATTGATATCTCCAGACCAGCGCTGCATACCCCACTGGTTACATGAGGTTAACAACCGGTGGGGGCAATGCATTAGTGTTGCAGCTTCTGCTTGGTTGCAGCATTCATATTTCATCTAAGCCAGAATAAGTAGTGCTCACATGACACCCCTGCCTGATGTTGATGTCAGAATAATGGCGGGATACACAACAATGAGTGTAAGAGGGCACTGGTTTGGGAGGTGATTTGGGGATTTTTTAATATTTTCCCCTTCCTAGGTCCACAAATAAGACCCTACAAGTTCCAGGGAACATAGGTACACAGAACACCCTTTTTGGGCTGTGCATCTTCTCTATATACAGTGGGGGAAAAAGTAAACTGCTCAAAAATATAAAGGGAGCACTTAAACAACTGAATATAACTCCAAGTAAATCAAACTTCTGTGAAATCAAACTGTCCACTTAGGAAGCAACACTGATTGACAATCAATTTCACATGCTGTTGTGCAAATGGAATAGTCAATAGATGGAAATTATTGGCAATTATCAAGACACCCTCAATAAAGGAGTGGTTCTGCAGGTGGGGACCACAGATCACATCTCAGTACCAATGCTTTCTGGCTGATGTTTTGGTCACTTTTGAATGTTGGTTGTGCTTTCACACTCGTGGTAGCATGAGACGGACTCTACAACCCACAGAAGTTGCTCAGGTAGTGCAGCTCATCCAGCATGGCACATCAATGCAAGCTGTGGCAAGAAGGTTTGCTGCGTCTGTCAGCGTAGTGTCCAGAGGCTGGAGGCACTACCAGTAGACATGCCAGTACACCAGGAGACGTGGAGGGAGCCATAGGAGGGCAACAACCCAGCAGCAGGACCGCTACCTCCGCCTTTGTGCAAGGAGGAACAGGAGGAGCACTTCCATAGCCATGCAAAATGACCTCCAGCAGGCCACAAATGTGCATGTGTCTGAATAAACGGTTAGAAACCGACTCCATGAGAGTGGGATGAGGGCCAGACGTCCACAGATGGGCCAGACCTCATGTGGCTGTAGTGTGTCAGCAGTTCCTGCAAGATGAAGGCATTGAAGCTATGGACTGGCCCGCCCGTTCCCCAGACCTGAATCCCATTGAGCACATCTGGGACATCATGCCTCACTCCATCCACCAACGTCACGTTGCACCACGGACTGTCCAGGAGTTGGTGGATGCTTTAGTCCAGGTCTGGGAGGAGATCCCACAGGAGACCTTCCGCAACCTCATCAGGAGCATGTCCAGGCGTTGTAGGGAGGTTATACAGGCACGTGGAGGCCACACACAATACTGAGCCTCATTTTGACTTGTGTTAAGGACATTACATCAAAGTTGGATCAGCCTGTAGTGTGTTTTTCCACTTTAATTTTGGGGGTGACTCCGAATCCAGGCCTCCATTGGTTAATAAATTTGATTTCCATTGATGATTTTTGTGTGATTTTGTTGTCAACACATTCAACTTTGTACAGAACAAAGTATTCAATGAGAATATTTCATTCACTCAGATCTAGGATGTGTTATTTGAGTGTTCCCTTTATTTTTTTGAGCAGTGTGTATATATAATATAAACAATTACTGCAGCTTTAATGCTACTTATTACGTCTCAGGAAGAGGACGGAAGAGGAAGAGGACGGAAGAGGTGGAGGACGGAAGAGACCGAGGACGGAAGAGGTGGAGGACGGAAGAGGAGGAGGACAGAAGAGGAGGAGGACGGAAAAGGAGGAGGACGGAAGAGGAGGAGGATGGAAGAGAAGGAGGACGGAAGAGGCGGAGAACGGAAGAGGCGGAGGATGGAAGAGGCGGAGGACAGAAGAGGCGGAGGACGGAAGAGGCTGAGGACGGAAGAGAAGGAGGACGGAAGAGGAGGAGGACGGAAGATGAGGAGGACGTAAGAGGAGGAGGACGTAAGAGGAAGAGGATGGAAGAGGAGGAGGACGGAAGAGGCGGAGGACAGAAAAGGCGGAGGACGGAAGAGGCGGAGGACAGAAGAGGCGGAGGACGGAAGAGGCGGAGGACAGAAGAGGAGGAGGACGGAAGAGAAGGAGGATGTAAGAGGAGGAGGACGGAAGAGGAGGAGGACGGAAGAGGAGGAGGACGGAAGAGGAAGAGGACGGAAGAGGAGGAGGACAGAAGTGGAGGAGGATGGAAGAGGAGGAGGACAGAATAGGAGGAGGAGGACAGAACTGCACCTTAAGATCCCTAGGGGGAAAGAGATGGTAGTAATATAGTGGTAGTATATACATATTAGTGTAATATGAATAATAATACTAGTGATAATAATAAGAAAGTAATAAAATAACAGTAGTAATAGTAGTAGGTAGAATAGCAGTGTGATCCAGGGTCCTAGGACTGATCGCCTTTTCTCGGGGTCAAGAAGGAATTTTTCCCCTTTGACACAAATTGGCTGAAGGTGTCCTGGGGTTTTTGCCTTCTTCTGGATCAACACTGTAGGTATAGGGCAATATTAGTAGTGATAGGAAAGAAGAATAATACTGTAATAAGATAGCACAATGTAATAATAACCATATCAAATAGATTTATAAAAACAAATTAAAATAACTCCAGTAGTACAATAATTAGTGTAATATTATATTACTTGTAATAACATTATTAGGTTTGATCCAGGGTCCTACGACTGATCGCCTTTTCCCGGGGTCAAGAAGGAATTTTTCCCCTGTGACACAAATTGGCTGAAGGTGTCCAGGGGTTTTTGCCTTCTTCTGGATCAACAGCTTTAGGCATAGGGATTTTAGTAATACCATTATTAGAATCACAAGAATAATAAGAAAAAATTAGAATTACATTTTTTTAATTCATTTTATAACAGTTACAATTAATTGCATTAATGCAATAATAATAAATAGTAAAAATGGTGGTAATAATAATAATACAAAAAACTAGTCCCAGTTAGTAAGTTAGTGTAATATTAGTGTAGGGACCCATCTGAAGAGGTCGCCTTGACGTTGGCAGATGGGCTCGCACAATTTGCTCAAAATGTGCGCTAAGAACCTCATATTTCTATGTACAGGAGATCTAGCAGTAATACCATTCAGGAGATAGATATCTGTGTACACACATTTTGTTATATACTTTTGTGCAGCACACAGGGCAGGTATACAGGTACAGGGCGAGAGTGTTACAGTGATATTATAACTCGGCCTTAAGGATAAAATGCTGATAACTACAGATCCTGGAAACACATCCGAAACTAGACCTTGTAAGTAACTGGTTCCCAGCTAGTGGTAAATATGTACAGGGCAGTCCGGTACCAAGACCTGCTCTATAGGACACATTATCATCAGGCAGGTCCTTACAAGATCTGCGGCAGAAGTGTGGCTGTATAACACAGTCCTGCTCCTGCCTCAGCTGCCCACAGTGGAGCCAACCTTGATCCTGGCAGCTTAATCCATTGTATGACACAGTAGGGGGCTTCCACAGCATTTAGGCACTTTAGACAGGAGAGGGAGGCATGATCATGGTGCCAATGAGTTTATATGGCAGCTGAGATCTAACAATGGACCCCATGACGGCCATCTTACTGCTCCTATTAGACCCCGGCTGAGGAAAGGTCTATGAGGACACCGGTCAGACTTATGTCGCCTGCTCTGCACATATTAGAAATACCTAGGGCTGATTAGTTTGCCATTTGTAAATCTGATCCAGCAGCGCTGGGCTACCACTGACGTGATCAGGGCTATTTAGCTCCTAGATTGGGCAGAGGAGCTCAGTATTCAGTAGGAGCTGGCCGAGGAGAGCAGAGCAACTTGCATGGGGCTGCTGCACAAGAAGCAACTCACAAGGTGGAGATTTACCCAGAGATGCTGTGCTCGGGCTGTGATCTGCTGTGCAGGCTGCATAGTAGATGCCTCCAAGGACCCGAACTTCACCCCTAACAGGCACAGCAGAGCTCGGACGGCTGCAAGTAAACGGAGAGCGGCTGATTAGTAACTGCTGCATCTCCTGCAGCTCAGATAAGAGCCGCACAGAGCGGGGGTTCAGTAATGATGAATATGGGAAGTGTCCGCCCCTCACATGCCCTATATGCGGCCTCCAGAGGTAAAGTCTCCTGTGTAACCAGCGCCTCCTCCCACCTTCTCTGCTGGCATGCTCCATTACTTAAAGGGGATGTCTGAAGAAAACAAGTTATCACTTATCCACAGGCTCGGTGATCACTTACTGATCGTGGGGTCTGACCGCTGCGAGCCATCGTCTGATCGGGAAGGAGTGGAAAGTCAGGGATCAACTGCAGCTCCATTCATTCTCTATGGGGCTCCCGAAAAGCCGAGCTCAGCGCTTGAATGCCACATAGGGAATGAATGGAGCGGATCCTGGAGTAATAACATGTCCTCCTCTCCTCAGCTTTCTGTCTGTGTAAGTGGCTCAGCCCTTGTCTCCCCTTCTGCTCTGGCTTCTGTGCTGGTCCTTGTGAGGAAGAGGAAACCCTCTGCCCTTCTGCTCCGGCTTCTGTGCTTGTCCCTGTGAGGAAGAGGAAACCCTCTGCCCTTCTGCTCTCAGTCCTCTGCGACTTTTCACAATCGCTCAGTGCACCCATTATATGTAATAAGGATCATTCTTCATCCCTTGTCCAGCTTTCATCCCCCCCAGTCTGACCAGCGGACAAGATAATAAACATGTGAGTGGAAGGTTCACAATTATTAGATGTGTTGTGAAAAGTCTCCACAGCATTATCCGGAGAAAACAGCAGGGTGACCGCTTGTGAAACCAGTACAAAATCCAGCGGACAGCGCTTCCCTGTCCCCCGCCGGTCTCTGTATCCTGGCATTCAGCTATTCCATTTGGTGCTTATTCTGGAAGGAAAACAAAAATGTGATGTTCTTACACAGACGCCTGAAGACGCAGCTTTTCATCATCCATGTTGGGCTGTTGTATGACGTGTGGATTACTCTGCTTGCTGGATTCTTGCATTACCACAAACACTGCCTTTATTTTTTGATTTCTGTGCCGCTTCCCACTTCTATTGGCAGTGTGATATATCAGCACGTGAGGGCTGCCACAATCATGTGTCAATAGGTTATTGCTGGAGGCTGTGATATAGAGACCATCCTGGACCAGGGAAGACTTGGTACAGAAGCACCTAGAGAGGGGGGTACAGGGGCTTCATTTCAATTTTAAACTTAGCTGGATTGTGTTTAGCTACAAGAATGGAAAGTAAAATAATAAAATCTTAATTTTTTTTTTCTATTTGGCAAAATCGTCCATCAGAGGTTTGGCCACTACCGAAAAGTTTTTGATGAACTTACAGTAGTAGCTGGCGAAACCCAAAAAACTTTGTAACGCCTTTAAGTCTTGAATATAATACCAATCCAGTACCGTCCGGACTTCGGCCAGATCCATGCAAAAACGGTGAATGATAAGAACTAACCCTGAATGGAGAACATACATTTCTCTGGTTTGACAAATAATTTATTATCTTTGAGTATCTGTAAGACCTGCCTGACATGTACCTGATGTGACTGGAGGTAAATAAATTAATATGTCATCAAGATTGGTTTGCTGTGATCTACCTGCCAGATGACTAAAAATGTCACTAACACTGTTGAAAGAAAGCGGGAGCATTAGTCAACCCAAATGCCATCACAAGCTTTTCATAGTGCCCCTCAGGAGTATTGAAGGCCATCTTCCACTCATCTCCTCAATGTGAATGAGATTATAAGCCCCCCTGAGGTCTAGTTTAATCAAACTGTAGGAGCCAAATTTTTTTCTAAAGAGGTCGGGGATGAGAGGGAGAGGATATGCATCCCAGACCGTGATCCGATTAAACTCGCGAAAATCAAGGCGTCGGCGCAACCCCCAGTCTTTTTTTTTGATAAATAAAAACCCCACTGCAACGGGAGATGAAGAACGTCTTATATGGCCCAATGGTAGACTTTCAGTGATCTAGTTTTTCATGGCCTGCCTCTCTGAACCAGAGATATTATATAACCTGCTTTTTTGGCAGCTTGGCCCCAGGAATAATATTAACGACGCAATCATAAGGATGATGGGGAGGAATCTCTTGACACCCCCTGTTCAGAAAACACATTCCTGAAATCAGATCCACCATGGCTATCCGAGTGACCAAGCAGTGTTCTTGGCAATACTCGCTCCATTTTACCACCTCCCGAGTCTGCCAGTCTACGGCTAAGTGCCTGACTCGCCCTGCAGGGCCGTGGGGCACACTGCAGCCTGGCCTTATGGCGGCTTTTGGGGAATATCACGGTGGCTGGCCCGGGGCGGTCAGTGCAAAAGGTATTATTTATAGGGGATTATTTATAGGGGATTTGTCGTGACGCCACCTGTGGTGTCTGGTGAGGATTAGTGTTGAGCCACCCCCGTAGTGTTCGAGTTCGGTTCGGTTCGTCGAACACCCGTGTGTTCGCCGAACTGTTCGTCGAACTGTTCGTCGAACACCTTCGAACACCATTAAAACCAATGGCAGGCAAACAAAAACACATAGAAACACATAGAAAACACCTTCAAAGGTGTCCAAAAGCTGACAAACTGCTCAGAAGACATAACTAACACATGGAAAAGTGACAAGTACATATAGTCATGCGAAAAGAAAAGAGGTGGAGGAGTAAAAGGAGGGGGAGACACAGATATAGGCATGTCATGCCCTTCTAAAATCCAAAAAGTGAGAAGCCGACACGGCCAGTCCGTTCCTGCCCGTGCCACCTCCGTGTCGCCGGGTTTGTGCCAGAGCCGCGGTGGACCCTGACGGCCAGCCCCCCTCTCCCAATACTGGTGCCTGTCCGCTGGTGGGTCGAGCGAGCCCCCCTGTGGTGGAGGCAGCTCTAAGCTTTTTAATTTAAATTGTCTCTCTAATTTGAATGAATACACTTTAAATCCATTTACAAGGATCTATTGGAGGGCAAGTCTCATGCCAGCAGCCGCGTAATTCCAGCTCCAGTAGCGTCCACTAAAGCTGCTGCAGTTAAAAAGCTTTTATAAGGATCGAGCTCGGCTGTCCACCGCAAGGCATCCTACCGCCAGTCCCAGCCCCTATGCCTTGGGGTGCCTCCTAATGCTCTTCACTGAGTATCCCGTGGTCCCGAAGCATTTCCTTTGAAAAAATTAAGTGTCCAAACTACAGGTGGTGTAGCTTGCTTAACAGCCGGGATAATCCGCTGACTAGCAGACACTGCTACTAGGCACAAAGTATTTCCTGGGCTAGATGCAGTTAAAAATTTGTAATTAGATACTCTCGTTGGATGCTGAGAAAGCATTCCATAGAGTCTCCTGGCACGCCATATATTATTCTCTTAAAAAGCTTGTGGTAGGGGTCTAGGGGACCCTTTTATAGCCAAAATCACGGCCCTGTATCGCAATACGTCACCTAGACTGAAGATAAATGGAACTGTAGCACCCTGAGGGCTCGGTTGCTACAGAGGTATTCCACCTCACCCAGAGGTGTGATATCTCACTCTCAGGTAAGGATGGAGTGTGGATCAGGACCCGACACCTGCATGCATTACACCACATTGCCGTGGGGCAGGGCGACCAATATGCCCCTGAGATGGGCACGACAATCCCTGTCCCTGGCTGGAGTGGGGGGAGGGAACACTGAGGAAGGGGAACCCTGTAGTGCAGGAGCAGGGAGGAAGCAGTTCCTGGGTGCATTGAGAAGGGAGTATAAAAGGTGGGCACCATCTTAGTTCAGTGCAGAGAAGTCTGAGCAGAAGTGACAGGGAGCAGGGGCTCTGCATGAGTTCTGCTCCGGAGGCGGGCCTAGTAACAGAGGCCCAGGCCTGGAAGAGGGAGAAGGAAGGAAGAGGAGCGGAGAAGGCTCCAGGAACGAGGAACGAAGGGATCCCAGGGGTGGGGACGGGCGAGTCGCCACCGCACGCCCGAATCCACCTGCGTGGAGGGGTCAGGCCAAAGGGGGAGACCGGTCCCCGAAACTAGTGGAGGCGGGAAACGACCCTCAGCTAGAAACCGGAGGCTGTGACATTTTATGTGGCGCAGCCCCTCGCTACACCCGCTAGGAAGGCACCACATAGGGTCAGGGAAACTGGCGCCAAGTTTACCAAGAGGAGGCCCGAGGCAGCAGGACAGAAGGGTTGGTAAGAAAGGCCAGACAAAGGACACACAAAGGGGGTCCTGTGAAGCGCTCCAAAGTTATCTGGGAGTTGTCTGAGCCCCTCACCTGGTGAGCACAGTACGTCGTGGGCAGCCGTTACCTGCAGAAGTGGTCTGGATAATAAGAACTGTGAGTAAAGGCCCTGGACTGCATCACTGACTCCGTGTCGTTACTGCTGCTGCCCTGCACCATCACCCCCATCCTCCGCATACACTGCCCTGAGGCTATACTCCTCCCGTGGGGAGTTATGCTACGCTCTGCTGCACCCACAACACCAGCCTCAGCGGTCTGCCCTGCAGCTGCGGTTCACTCTGACCGCAATCCACGGGTGGCGTAATCGGACATTTAAACATCAAAACCACATAAATAGTTCCGCCACTGGTTTGACCGCCCTGAGCCACAGAACTGGGTCGCCGCCACGGAGACTACAACCACCAGCATCCACCGAAAAGGGTCCGGCTCCGGGTGTCACAAGGCCCAGGGGGCGCGTCAGAACATTTTCATCACCTTTCATAATCACCAATGGGACAAGGCAGGGATGTCCTCTGTCCCCTCTCTTATACATCCTAGTGACGGAGCACCTGCTCTCATCAATTCACCATAACCCCAATATTAGGTGGATTGAGGTGGGAGGCACCGAGTACAAGTGCTCTCTTTTTGCTGATGATGTCCTAGTATATATCACTCAATCACATATATCCATCCCTGCTGCTATGGCTGAAATAGATCACTTTGTTACATGGTCAAATTTTAAAATCAATGCAGCGAAGTCTGAGGCCCTCGATGTCTCCCTCCCCAAATCCATACAGGATTCCATCCAGTCCAACTTTCCCTTTGCCTGGCCCTCACAGGGTATCAAAAACTTAGGAATTCCTATTCATAGAGACCTCTCCCATCTATGTTATCTTAATTTTGGGCCCTTTATTGAACAACTCCATACAGACCACGGTTGGCAAGTTAGAACTGTAAGATTCACTACGTGAACCACTGGTGTTTTGTGGAAAAGCACATGTACACTGTGTTCCAAATTATTATGCAAAAAGTGTTTAGGAGTGATAAGGGAAGAATTTGTTTGTTTGTCAGTTAAACTCATTGATGGTGATGTATGTCAGGGCTCTTTATATCACTGTAAGCAATTGCAGACACCTGTGCTAATTAGTTTGGTAGGTGTGTCCAATGAAAAGCAAGACTACTTAAGAAGGCTGTCCCACATTATTAAGCAGCCTACATTTTCTGCCAAAATGGGAAAGAAAAAGGATGTGTCGGCTGCTGAGAAGCAACAAATTGTGGAGTGTTTAGGTCAAGGCATGACTACAATCAACATTGTGCGATGATCAGGATGAAGTGTCTTGGCAATCAAGAAGTATGTAGCTGATTCACAGTACACACGTGTGCGTGCTGATAAGGGCAAATTGAGGACTCTTTCCTACAGGCAATTACGTCAGGTTAAAAGAGCAGCGGCAAAAAAGCCTTGTCATAGCAGCAGACAAGTTTTTGAAGCTGCTGGTGCCTCCAACGTCCCCCGAACAACAAGATGCAGGGTCCTTCAGAGGTTTGCAGCTGTGCGTACGCCATCCTGTCGACCTCCTCTATCCACTTCACACAAGCAGAAACGGCTCTAGTGGGCCAAACATTACATGAAGACTGATTTCAAAACTGTTTTGTTCACGGATGAGTGCCGTGCAATGCTCGATGGTCCAGATGGATGGAGTGGAGGATGGCTGGTTGATGGACACCCCACGCAAACACGGCTACAGCGCCAACAAGGAGGAGGTGGAGTAATGTTTTGGGCTGGAATCATGGGAAGAGAGATTGTCGGCCCCTTTAGGATCCCTGAAGGGGTAAAGATGAACTCCATAATGTATGTGGAGTTTCTCAAACAGCACTTCCTGCCATGGTTCAAGAAGAAGAACCGTGTATTCCACAGCAAGATCATTTTTATGCATGATAATGCACCGTCTCATGCTGCACATAACACATCTGCATCTCTGGCTGATATGGGCATAAAAGGGGACAAACTTATGATGTGACCCCCCCTGACCTCTTCCCCATTCAGAACCTCTGGAGCATCATCAAAAGGAGTGTCTATGATGGCGGGAGGCAGTTCACATCTAAGCAACAGCTCTGGGAGGGTATTCTGTCCTCATGCAAAACAATTGAAGCAGAAACCATCCAAAACCTGACAAATTCAATGGACGAGAGAGTTCAGAAGCTCCTTTCGAACAAGGGGTCCTATGTGCAAATGTAGCATCACCTAGAATAAAGTTTTGAGTTGAAAACTGTTTGATTTCAGTTTCTAATATCCTGCTAATGCTTATAATTTCAAAAATGACCATTTTTTTGGTCTTTATTAAAATGAAAAGGTTGATCGAAGAGTGTCAGGGATCTAAGAGTGTCGCAACCCAGTAGTCAGGATTACTTCGAATTCTGACAATCTGAGGGTCATGTTGCAGGTAGTGCAGCAAGAAGGCACTTATGTGTCTTGCGCATCTCGGAGCCCCAAAATTATTTTCCGGGCTAGATGCAGCTAAAAATTATTATTAATTTTAAATCTGGTGGACCTTAGTATAGATGGCCTAATAGAATCAGTACTGCACACTGCTACAAAGCCCAAATTATTTTCCAGCCAAGATACAGATAAACATGATTAGTAATTTTTAGTGTTGAGCGAACATGCTCGACACTGCTCGGTACTCGCCCGAGCATCACGCTACTCGGGATCTTCGGCGAGCACCGAGCATTTCCGGGTTACTCGGGCGGGAGCTCGGGTCTCCGCCCTGCATGTTTGGCGCTCTTTACAGAGCCAATGAACATGCAGGGATTTCCAGCCAGTCACTGTAATGCTGCAGCCATGTTGGTTGTGGGCATTACAGTGATTGGCTGGCCGCACAGTGTCACCTCGAGTATTTAAAACGGGGCGCCGCCATCTTGGACACAGTCGCTCCGGATTAGACAGTGTAGGGACAGCGCTGCTGATTTAGGGAGAGATATAAACTGCGAAATAATTAGTGTAGGGTCTGTAAAGGCTGCCAGAACAAACAAACAGTCCTTTTCAGGACTAATATCCATCCCAGATACCAGGCAGGAAGGCTGTATAGGAGACACAGTGGTTATACCAGCAAACGCTGCATTACAGTCCTGTGTGCTCCTGTTGCTTAAATTGCTGGACTTAGCACCAGGTGTCGGGGGCCAGGAAAATTCCTTTTTTTTTCATCTAAATCCTCCTTTTTTTTTCCTCCTTCACAATGTACAAATACCCGACTTATTAACCTTTTGGTGTGTCCCCGTCCCCCCCCCCCCCCAAAAAAAAAAGCGTGTCTCTGATTTTTCAGACACAAATATAACTGTTGAAATTAGTCTGGTGTAGGCTAGAGAAACAAAAGTGTGGTTTTGCACTTCCACGGTTCAAACCTCTGTATTATCCATTTTGGGCCATTTGTATCTAAAAAAAAAAACAGTTTGAGTGTGTCGCTCACTGTTCAGCCACAAATATCTCTATTTAAAACAGTGTGGTATACCCCAGTAAACAATAACTGTGGTTTTGCCATCCCACGGTAAAAAATCTCTATTATTCAGCTTTTGGTAGTTTTTTCAGTAAAGAAAAACATTAGTGTCTCCTGACTGTTGTGACACAAAAATATATCTGTTGAAAATAGTCTTGTGTAGGCCCAACATCCCAGTGTGGTTTCGCAGTTCCACGGGTCAAATCGCTGTACTATCCAGTTTTGGGCCTTTGGTATCTAAAAAAAAGCAGTTTGAGTGTGTCGCTCAGTGTTCAGCCGCAAATATCTCTATTTAAAAAAGTGTGGTATACCCCAGTAAACAATAACTGTGGTTTTGCCATCCCACGGTAAAAAATCTCTATTATTCAGGTTTTGGTAGTTTTTTCCGTAAAGAAAAACAGTAGTGTCTCCTGACTGTTGTGACACAAAAATATATCTGTTGAAAATATTCTTGTGTAGGCCCGACATCCCAGTGTGGTTTCGCAGTTCCACGGGTCAAATCGCTGTACTATCCAGTTTTGGGCCTTTGGTATCTAAAAAAAAAGCAGTTTGAGTGTGTCGCTCACTGTTCAGCCGCAAATATCTCTATTTAAAAAAGTGTGGTATACCCCAGTAAACAATAACTGTGGTTTTCCTCTTCCACGGTTCTAATCTACTCTATATTACCCTTTTTCCATTGATAGTGCAAGTGTAAGCTATTTTACTTCATTTACAATGGGCAAGGCGCGTGGCAAGGGACGTGGAAGTGGACGTTCTGGTGATGGTTCGTGCAGAGGACGGGGCCGTGGCCAAGGTGAAAATGTGCCACAACCAACAGCCACATCTTCTCGCTCCCACTTCTTGACCAAATTACTACGGAAGCACAGAACAACACCAGTATGGAGAACTGATCAGTGTGAACAGGTTATTAATTGGATAGCAGATAATACTTCCAGTTACCTGGGCACCACCACCTCTGGTCTGTCTTCCACACGGTCAACTCTTAGTAGCCGTGAGTCTCGACCGCATACTCCTCCTCACCCTGAAGCTCCTTCCTCCCACCATGCCGAGTGTCGTCAGACAGCAAGTGATCCCACACTTGGACACTTTGAAGAGCTGTTCACTGGTCCATTTCCATATTTGGGCCCCTCGCCTGATACGCTTGAACTGGTGGAAGAGGAGATCCCATGTTGCGATGCCCAAATATTTGAACAGCCACGGCCACAGGAAGTCGACGTTGGCAATCTGTCACAAGAGGTGGACGATGACGAGACACAATTGCCAGGAAGTGAGGAGGAGGATTGTGGTGCGCAAGTGGAAGAGGAGGAGGTGGTGGATGATCTAGTAACTGACCCAACGTGGAAGGAGGACATGCAGAGTGAGGCCAGCAGCACACAGGGGGAGGGAGGCAGTGTACCCCAACAGGCAGGAAGAAGCAGTGTGGTGGCCGCAGACAGAAGGCAGGCAACCGTTCCCCGTAACTCCAACACGAGGGACATTGCCAGTACAAGCGATAGGTCTTCCAGAGTCTGGAATTTTTTTAAAGACTCTGCTGATAACCCCAAAAAGGCCATATGTTCCACCTGCCATGCCAGCATCAGCAGGGGTGACAAAACTACCAGCCTGACCACCACCAGCATGATCAGGCACATGGCAGCAAAGCACCCGACTTTGTGGGGCGAAACCCAGGGTCCACGACCAGTGTCAGCGGGTGTCACAACTGCTTCTTCCACTGTTGTGCGTGCAATAGAACCCCCTGTTGTGTGTGCAAGGCAATCCCCTGTCCATACTGCATGTAAAGATGCCCCCTCCTCTCAGTCTTCACTTGTTATGGCAGTTTCTCAAGAAACAGCATCAACGTCCACGTCCACGTCCCACCGCAGCGTTCAATTGTCCATATCCCAGACCTTTGAACGAACGTGGAAATTCGCAGCTAACGCCCCACAGGCCACAGTCCTAAATTCGCACATTTCACGACTGCTTGCATTGGAAATGCTGCCTTTTGGGCTGGTGGAGACGGAATCCTTCCGCAATCTTATGGCGGTGGCTGTCCCTCGGTACTCGGTTCCCAGCCGACACTATTTTGCCCGGTGTGCCATCCCCGCACTACACAAGCACGTGTCCCAAAGCATCTGCCGTGCCCTCAACAACGCAGTTACTGGGAGAGTCCACCTGATAACGGACACGTGGACAAGTGCTTGTGGCCAGGGACAGTACATCTCTCTGACGGCACATTGGGTAAACATAGTGGAAGCCGGGACCCAGTCGGACCTTGGGACGGAACACATCCTCCCCACACCGAGGATTGCGGGCCCTATGTCAGTCAGAGTTGCCCCCACAGTGTACAGCTCCTGCGCATCCTCCTCCTCCTCCTCATGTTCAGCCTCCATCTCAGATATCACCACATTAGTTACAAGCTGGGAGCATTGCAGTACTGCCTCCGCCAAGCGGCAACAGGCTGTGCTGAAACTCATAAGCTTAGGTGATAAACCTCACACTGCTTGTGAGTTGTGGACAGCTGTGAAAGAGCAGGCAGATCTGTGGCTGAGACCGCTGAACCTACATCCCGGCATGGTCGCGTGTGACAATGGCCGTAACCTGGTGGCGGCTCTGAGGCGAGGTGAGATCACACACGTACCATGCCTGGCTCATGTGCTTAACCTCGTGGTTCAGCGGTTTCTTAAATCGTACCCTGAGTTGCCAGATCTGCTCGTGAAAGTACGCCGCCTGTCAGTTCATTTTCGCAAGTCGGCTACAGCTTCCGCCGCCCTTGCTGTGTTGCAGCAGCGTTTGCAGCTTCCGGCACACCGACTGGTGTGTGATGTCCCCACACATTGGAACACACACATGTTGCAAAGGATTTGTGAGCAGAAGAGAGCAGTTGTGGAGTACCAGCTGCAACAAGGCCGTCGATATTCAGGTCAGACTCCACACATAAGACCTCAGGAGTGGACCTGGATGTCTGACATATGTACCATCCTGACAAACTTTGAGGAGGCCACCAAGATGGTGAATGGCGATGACGCCATCATTAGTGTCAGCATCCCACTTGTCTGTCTTTTGCAACGCTCTCTGCAGAGAATTAAAGAGGAGGCATTGCAGCCATAGTATGATGAGATGGATCAAGAAGCCGTAGCGGGCGATTACACACAGCCCAGACTCATCTCATCCCAACATGCTTTGGGGGACAATGAGGGAGAGGAGGAAGAGGAGGAGGAGGAAGAACAGAAGCTGCTATCATGCATTGTAGACGGTAGTACCTGTACAAGTGTCATACCGTCGGTTCAGCTTGGGTGGCCTGAGGACAGGGGGGAGGAGGAAGAGGAGGAGGAGGAGGAGAGCATGGTCAGTCGTCATCTTGGTGAGGACACGGAAATCTTGCCCGTTACCAGTCTGGCACGCATGGCTGACTTTATGTTACGCTGCCTTAACCGTGACCCTCGCGTTGTCAGAATGTTGGGTGACAGTCATTACTGGTTGGTGACACTTGTAGACCCCCACTACAAGGAGAACTTTCACTCTCTTATTCCTGAGGTGGAGAGGTCTACAAAATGGGGCAATACCAGAAGGCCCTTGCTGCAGAACTCTTAAAAAAATTCCCATCTGAACACGCTAGCGGCAGAGGTCACAGTTCGTTGCCCAACCAAGGCGTACAGGCGAGAGAGATGCAACTCCAATCCAGCAGAGGCAGGGGAACACTGTCAACGTTCTGGGACAGTTTTCTGACACCCGCCCAGCTTACAGGCCCTGAGGCGCGGGGTACTCTCACAAGGAGTGGAAAGTTTCAAAATATGGTGAGGGAGTACCTTGCCGATCGTACCAGCGTCCCCTGTGATTCCTCTGTGCCTTTTAATTATTGGGTATCCAAGCTGGACACTTGGAATGAACTCGCTCTGTACGCCTTGGAGGTCCTGGCCTGCCCTGCCGCTGGCGTGTTATCGGAGCGTGTTTTTAGTGCCACTGGGGGAATTATAACTGATAAGTGCTCTCGCCTGTCAACTGACAATGCTGACAAGCTGACCCTTATCAAAATGAACAAGGGCAAGATTGGGCCAGACTTCTCATCACCACCAAATGACAGCAGAGTAACATAAAGTCAAATCCACTGTGTTATTTCGGGAGGTGTATTCCCATGCATCGCTTCACTCCCACACATGGGTATACGCTTCCTCATTTCGGCTGTTTTTTGCTCTTCTCCTTATCCTCAGCCTCCACGACCACTATACCACCAGGGTGACCGTGGTCCATGTTGCCAGCATTGCAAGTTCCTCTGTCCTAATTTTTGGCAGCTTTTGCTTGGAAGGCATAGGCAAAGACTATGGGAGACCCACTCCCCAATAATGGGAATAATGTTTTTAATATGCTGTACTGCATGGCTCTTGTAAGGGACATTGCAAGTTCCCCCTTCCTAATTTTTGGCAGCTTTTGCTTGGAAGGCATAGGCAAAGACTATGGGAGACCCACTCCCCAATAATGGGAATAATGTTTTTAATATGCTGTACTGCATGGCTCTTGTAAGGGGCATTAAAATCGTCTTGTTAAGCTACTGTGACCTCCACGTCTCTTCCAAGGGTCGTTAATATTGTCTTTTTATTCCACTGCGTCCTCCACCACTCTTCCAAGGGGCATTAAAAGCGTCTTGTTAAGCTACTGTGACCTCCACGTCTCTTCCACAGGGCATTGATATTGTCTTTTTATTCCACAGTAACCTCCACCACTCTTCCAAGGGGCATTGATATTGTCTTTTTATTCCACTGCGACCTCCACCACTCTTCCAAGGGGCATTAAAACCGTCTTGTTAAGCTACTGTGACCTCCACGTCTCTTCCACGGGGCATTGATATTGTCTTTTTATTCCACTGTAACCTCCACCACTCTTCCAAGGGGCATTAAAACTGTCTTGTTAAACCACTCTGAACTCCACGTCTCTTCCAAGGGGCATTAAAACCATCTTGTTAAGCTACTGTGACCTCCTTGTCTCTTCCACGGGGCATTGATATTGTCTTTTTATTCCACTGTAACCTCCACCACTCTTCCAAGGGGCATTAAAACTGTCTTGTTAAACCACTTTGAACTCCACGTCTCTTCCAAGGGGCAATAAAACCATCTTGTTAAGCTACTGTGACCTCCACATCTCTTCCAAGGGGCATTAAAACTGTCTTGTTAAACCACTCTGAACTCCACGTCTCTTCTAAGGGGCATTAAAACTGTCTTGTTAAACCACTCTGAACTCCACAGCTCTTCCAAGGGGCATTGACATGTTGTTTTTAATTACCTCTAACCTCCACGACTCTTGCAACGGGCATTGCATTTCCTCCTAATTTTTGTCAGCTTTTGCTTTTCAATGCATAGGCGAACACTAAGGGAGACCCACTCCCCAATAATGGGTAGAAAGTTTTTAATACGCTGTAATCCACGTCTGTTTCAAGGGGCATTGCAGTGCCTAATAATTTTTGGAAAACCTTCCATTCCCTGCTTAGGCCAACAGTGTACAGGAGACCCAGTTGCTATAAATGGAAAAAACGGTTTAGTTAAGGCCCTCTGACCTCCATGTCACTTCCAAGGGGTATTGGAGTGCCTTGAAATTTTTGGTAGGCATTGCATTCACTGTATGCCCTATAACTGTGTAGCTGAACTGCTCCTTTTGGTACAGAAACATATCCTACAAGACATATCTGGTTGACTGGCCTGATATTGATGTGAATGGTCCCTGTTCCTCCTGCTCTTTCTCCTTTGCCACCACCTCATCCATCATTCATCACCTGAAGCTTTGTTTTAACGGGAGTCATAGAACTGGGATAGTAGCAGGAAAACATCCAGCAATCCTCGAAGGAGGTAGAATATGCGCCAAAACGCTGACCACCTCAGGCCTAGCTGCTACTACATACATGCGCTTGCATTCCAAGGAACAGAAAGCTAAGGAGGTGGATGGCCTCATGATCATGAATAATTTACTCGTTGTGTAGGAGGCCGACCACTGCTGCTGTCTACCTTCTGAACTTTGTGTTGAAGCCTGATTGACCCAGGACCCGCAATCCTCTATGTCTGGAGGACGTGTTGCATCCCAGTCTCCAACTGTGTCCCGGCTTCCACAATATTAACCCAGTGTGAAGGCGTCAGTGAGATGGACCATTCCTGGCCACATTCACTTGTCCACGTGTTTGTGGTTAGGCTGTCCTTCCCACTAAATGCACTGGGGAGGGCACAGGTAATGTTTTGGCATGCGCGCTTGTGTATAAGACGCACCGGGACAAATAGGGGCGGCTGGGGACCGTTTATGGACACCCGGCCACCCCCACGCGGCCGGTGACTGCGTGTGGGCACCCGGCCGCGGGGCGGCTGGGGACCGAGTATGGATACCCGGCCGCCCCCTGGCGGCTGGGGACCAAGCGTGGACACCCGGCCGCCGGGCGGCAGGGGACTGAGTATGGATACCAGGCTACCGACGCAGCCATGACGTGGTGGCCAGATTCCACCTCCACATGCCTAAAAGGCCCAATTTCAAGTGCAAGCAAGCTAGCAGTATGGTATTGCAGCCCGGGGGTGGGTGGGTGGCAGGCTGCATACTTGCGCTTGTATTTCAAGTTATGGGGGAGGTACAATTGAACACTGCCCTGGGACAAGGACTTGCACGGGGATAGTTGCAAGTCTGCATCTTCTGATGCGGCAAGGATCACTTCTGATGGGCACACTTTTAGGCAGTGACCTGGGTGTCAGAGATGCTTCCAGGGGTCTTCCCCATGCTGTTCCCATGTCTTTTTAGCACTGTATGCATGTGTCACACAGCACATGGCCAGATAAGGTTGTAAAATGTTAAAATGACATTTCCCGGTGAATGCATTTGTCACGGTTGAAAGCAATACAAACGTGCAAAAACGCATAAAAAATGCTACTTGTGAACATAGCCCAAGGTGTGGAGGAGTATTTTTGTTTTTGGTTATTTATTTTACCTTATACACAAGTCTTTACCCTGGAAAGGATGTTCCTTAACCCCTTTCCGACCTGGTCAGTAATAGTACGCACCAGGTCGAGAAGGCCGGTTCAGCGGGGGCTCCGGCGGTGAGCCCGCACTGAAGCGAGCACATGTCAGCTGATTATTGGAATCGCAATCCACCCGCGGCTGTTAACATGTTAAATCTCTGACAGTGGCATTTAACTCGCGCTTCCGGGAGTCCTAAGCCCCGCCCACAGTGACCCCGTCATGTGATCGCGGGTCACCAATGGGTGGGCATGACAACTCAGGGTCTGCAGCAGACGCCTGTGGTTGTCATGTTTCAATTGCTATGAGAGCCACCTAGTGGTCAGCGCTCATAGCAAGTGAGCATTTCTCCTGCATACAAGCGATCTGCTCATCGCTTGTATGCAGTAGAAGCAATCAGACAACTGCTGCTTCTAGTCTCCTCTGGAGACTATAGAAGCAAGCAGAAAGTGTAAAAAAAAGTTTTTAAAAATACTAAAAAAATAAAAAATATATAAAAGTTTGTCACCCCCCTTTCGCCCCATTCAAAATAAAATATATATATATATATATATAAAAAAAACACATACACATATTTGGCATCGCCGCGTTCAGAATCGCCCGATCTATCAATATAAAAGAAGAATTAATACAATCAGTAAACGGCGTAACGAGAAAAAATTTTTAAACGCCAGAATTAAGTTTTTTTGGTCGCTACAACTTTGCAATAAAATGCAATAACGGGCGATCAAAACATCGGATCTACCCCAAAATGGTATCAATAAAAACGTCAGCCCGGCACGCAAAAAATAAGCCCTCACCCAGCCCCAGATCCCGAAAAATGGAGAAGCTAAGGGTCTCGGAAAATGGCGTCATTTTTTTTTTTTTTTTTTAGCAAGCTTTGGATTTTTTTTTCACCACTTAAATAAAAAAGAACCTATACATGTTTGGTGTCTATGAACTCGTAATGACCTGGAAAATAATGATGGCAGGTCAGTTTTAGCAATCTGTGAACGTGGTAAAAAAAGGACCCAAAAAACAACTGTGGAATTGCATTTTTTTTGCAGTTTCACTGCACTTGGAATTTTTTTCCCATTTTCCAGCACACGATATGGTAAAACCAGTGATGGTGTTTAAAAGTACAACTCGTCCCGCAAAAAATAAGCCCTCACATGGCCATATTGACCGAAAAATAAAAAAGTTCTGGCTCTGGGAAGAAGGGGAGCAAAAAAGGAAAACACAAAAACAGAAAGACCCATGGTCGTTAAGGGGTTAACATATTTCACAGGAAAGCACTTTAAGTTTCGTTTTTGAACGTTTTATTGTGAGCCTGTAAAAGTGGCTTAATACCTCTGACCACGTTGTTGACAGCAGTGACCTGGGGGTCAGAAATGCTTCCAGGGGTGATCCCCATGCTGTCCCCATGTCATTTGAGCACTGTCACTATCGTTTTGGGCACTTTTTAGGCTTTCTACAGAGTGCCGGGGGAGCCGCCGCAAAAATGTTCGGGTCTCCCATAGACTAACATTGGGCTCGTTGCTCGGGTCGAGCACCCGAGTATCACAGTGAGCTCGGCCCGAGCTTCGAGCACCCGAACATTTTAGTGCTCGCTCAACACTACTGACAACACCTCTATATAGAGTAGATTACACAGGATCCACCATTCACAATAGGTGATGTCACAGCTCACCTCCTCCTCCTGTACAATGACTGAAAACACCACTATATACAGTAGATAACAAAGGATCCACCATTCACAATAGGTGATGTCACAGCTCACCTCCTCCTCCTCCTCATGCACAATGACTGATATAACACCTCTATATACAGTATATAACACAGGATCCACCATTTACAAGAGGTGATGTCACAGCTCACCTCCTCCTCCTCCTGTACAATGACTGATAACACCTTTATATACATTAGATAACACAGGATCCACCATTTACAATAGGTGATGTCACAGCTCACCTCCTCCTCCTCCTGAACAATGACTGATAACATCTCTATTTACAGTAGATAACACAGGATCCACCATTCACAATAGGTGATGTCACAGCTCACCTCCTCCTCCTGTACAATGATTGATAACACCACTGTATACAGTATATAACACAGGATCCACCATTTACAATAGGTGATGTCACAGCTCACCTCCTCCTCCTCCTGTACAATGACTGATAACACCTCTATATACAGTATATAACACAGGATCCACCATTTACAATAGGTGATGTCACAGCTCACTTCCTCCTCCTCTTGTACAATGACTGATAACTCCTCTATATACAGTATATAACACAGGATCCACCATTTACAATAGGTGATGTCACAGCTCACCTCCTCCTCCTGTACAATGACTGATAACACCTCTATATACAGTAGATAACACAGGATCCACCATTCACAATAGGTGATGTCACAGCTCCCCTCCTCCTCCTCCTCCTGTACAATGACAGATAACACCTTTATATATGTAGCACCCTGAGGATTCGGCTGCTACAGGGGTATTGCACCTCAACCCAGAGGTGTGATATTCCACTCCCGGGTAAGGAAGGAGTGTGGAACTGAGCTCAGATAGACTGCATGCACTACATACATCCCATTCCAGAGGAGCAGGCCGACGGTACTCCCACTTGGAAATGTGCAGGTACAACCGAGCCTGTTCCTGGCTGGAGTGGGAGGGGGGTGGTACATCCCATGTAGTGTAGGGGCAGATAGGGGGAGCAGTCTGGGTAGTGATAGGAGCTCATTGGGTGCTGGTCACCTGAGCTCACACATAGAGGGATATATAAGGAGGGCACCAACTTAGATCAGGGTCAGACCCTGAGAACAAGTCAGTTGGAGAGGAGAGAGAAAGAAACAGCAGCCCTGGAGAGAGAGAGAGTGGAGCAGAGAAAGACCCAGAGGGGGAAGACTGAAGGGACCCAAGAACCCAAATTAGAACACCGGGTGAGGAGTCAGCAAGAGGGTACCGGAACCCAAGCTGGTGGGGGCAAAGACATTCCCCAGCCAGAGACCGGAGACCGTGGGCAGTGTCTGTCACGGTCACCCACCACATTCACCCCGAAGGCACACCACGTGGAGGGTCAGGGAACCCAAGGCCAAGGGTGTCCCAAAAGAAGGCCCGAGGGAGCTGGACCTAGGTGAATCACTGGTGGGGACGGCTGAAGAAAGGACAGAGGGAGAGCTCAGGGCCACGCTCTGGACTTGTTTGGGGGTTGGCTGGATCCAGGACCTGGTGGACGCAGCACGGCTCGGGTGGTCACTAGCAGCTGGAGTGACCGGAACATCAGCAGTAAGTAAACACCCTTAACTGCACAACCCGAGTCTGTCTTCATTGCCTGCTGCATCGCACCACCACAACCCCCATCCTCTGCGCCTGTCCCCTCTGAGGCTATACCCCTCCCGTTGGGGGTTATCTCACCAAGCTGCGCACCCACCATCAGCCTCAGCGGACCCTGCAGCAGCGGCGGCCACAGTGACCGCATCACAACGGGTGGCGTAGTCGACACAAAAGAACTTTAGTAACATCTGTAAAGCTGCCACATAACACTGAGCTTGACGCCCTGGGCACGGGACCGGGTCACAGCCGCTCGGAGACTACAACCCCCCATCTGATCCGGTGCCGGGTATTCCCCTCAAAAAGGAATATGTCCCAGGGGGCGCGTCATATACAGTATATAACACAGGATCCACCATTTACAATAGGTGATGTCACAGCTCACCTCCTCCTCCTCCTGTACAATGACTGATAACACCTTTATATACATTAGATAACACAGGATCCACCATTCACAATTGGTGATATCACAGCTCACCTCCACATCCTGTGCAATGACTGATAACACCTCTATATACAGTAGATAACACAGGATCCACCATTCACAATAAGTGATGTCACAGCTCACCCCCTCCTCCTATATAATGACTGATAACACCTCTATATACAGTAGATAACACAGGATCCACCATTCACAAAAGGTGATGTTACAGCTCACCATCTCCTCCTTCTCCTGTATAAAGACTGATAACACCTCTATATACAGTAGATATCACAGGATCCACCATTCACAATAGGTGATGTCATAGCTCACCTCCTCCTCCTGTACAATGACTGATAACACCTCTATATACAGTAGATTACACAGGATCCACCATTTACAATAGGTGATGTCACAGCTCACCTCATCCTCCTGTATAATGACTGATAACACCTCTATATACAGTATATAACACAGGATCCACCATTTTCAATAGGTGAAGTCACAGCTCACCTCCTCCTCCTCCTGTACAATGACTGAAAACACCTCTATATACAGTAGATAACACAGGATCCACCGTTCACAATAGGTGATGTCACAGCTCACCTCCTCCTCATGTACAATAACTGGTAACACCTCTATATACAGTAGATAACACAGGATAAACCATTTACAATAGGTGATGTTACAGCTCACCTCCTCCTCCTGTATAATGACTGGTAACACCTCTATATACAGTAGATAACACAGGATCCACCATTTACAATAGGTGATGTCACAGCTCACCTCCTCCTACTGTATAATGACTGATAACACCTCTATATACGGTATATAACACAGGATCCACCATTTACAATAGGTGATATCTCAGCTCACCTCCTCCTCACGTACAATGACTGATAACACCTCTATGTACAGTAGATAACACAGGAACAACTATTTACAATAAGTGATATCACAGCTCACCTCCTCCTACTCCTCATGTACAATGACTGATAACACCTCTATATACAGTAGATAACACAGGATCCACCATTCACAATAGGTGATATCACAGCTCACCTCCTCGCCCTCCTGTACAATGACTGATAACACCTCTATATATAGTAGATAACACAGGGTCCACCATTCACAATAGGTGATGTCACAGCTCACTTCCTCCTCCTGTACAATGACAGATATCACCTCTATATACAGTATATAACACAGGATCCAGCATTCACAATAGGCGATGTCACAGCTCACCTCCTCCTCCTCCTGTACAATGACTGACAACACCTCTATATAGAGTAGATTACACAGGATCCACCATTCACACTAGGTGATGTCACAGCTCACCTCCTCCTCCTGTACAATGACTGAAAACACCACTACATACAGTAGATAACACAGGATCCACCATTCACAATAGGTGATGTCACAGCTCACCTCCTCCTCCTGCTCATGTACAATGACTAATATAACACCTCTATATACAGTAAATAACACAGGACCCACCATTAAAAATAGGTGATTTCACAGCTCACCTCCTCCTCCTGTACAATGACTGATAACACTTCTATATACAGTATATACCACAGGATCCACCATTTACAAGAGGTGATGTCACAGCTCACCTCCTCCTCCTCCTGTACAATGACTGCTAACACCTCTATATACAGTAGATAACACAGGATCCACCATTTACCATAGGTGAGGTCACAGCTCACCTCCTCTCCTCCTGTACAATGACTGATAACATCTCTATTTACAGTAGATAACACAGGATCCACCGTTCACAATAGGTGATGTCACAGCTCACCTCCTCCTTCTCCTCCTGTACAATGATTGATAACACCACTATATACAGTATATAACACAGGATCCACGATTTGCAATAGGTGATGTCACAGCTCACCTCCTCCTCCTGATGTACAATGACTGATAACACCTCTATATACAGTATATAACACAGGATCCACCTTTCACAATAGGTGATGTCACAGCTCACCTCCTCCTCCTCCTGTACAATGACTGATAACACCTCTATATACAGTATATAACACAGGATCCACCTTTCACAATAGGTGATGTCACAACTCACCTTCTCCTCCTCCTCATGTACAATGACTGATAACACCTCTATATACAGTAGATAACACAGGATCCACCATTTACAATAGGTGATGTCACAGCTCACCTCCTCCTCCTGTACAATGACTGACAACACCTCTATATACAGTAGATAACACAGGATTCACTATTTACAATTGGTGACATCACAGCTCACCTCCACATCCTGTGCAATGACTGATAACACCTCTATATACAGTAGATAACACAGGATCCACCATTCACAATAGGTGATATCACAGCTCACCTCCTCCCCATGCTGTACAATGACTGATAAAACCTCTATATAGAGTAGATAACACAGGATCAACCATTCACAATAGGTGATATCACAGCTCACCTCCTCCCCCTCCTGTACAATGACTGATAACACCTCTATATATAGTAAATAACACAGGATCCACCATTCACAACAGGTGATGTCACAGTTGACCTCATCCTCCTGTACAATGACTGATAGCACCTCTATATACAGTATATAACACAGGATCCACCATTCACAATAAGTGATGTCACAGCTCACCTCCCCCCTCCTGTGAAATGACTGACAACACCTCTATGTACAGTGGATAACACAGGATCCACCATTTACATTTGGTGATATCACAGCTCACCTCCACATCCTGTGCAATGACTGATAACACCTCTATATACAGTAGATAACACAGGATCCACCATTAACAATAGGTGATATCACAGCTCACCTCCTCCCCCTCCTGTACAATGACTGATAACACAGGATTCATCATTCACAATAGGTGATATCACAGCTCACCTCCTCCCCCTCCTGTACAATGACTGATAACACCTCTATATATAGTAGATAACACAGGATCCACCATTCACAATAGGTGATGTCACAGCTCACCTCCTCCTCCTGTTCAATGACTGATAACACGTCTATATACAGTATAACACACAGGATCCACCATTTACAATAGATATCACAGCTCACCTCCTCCTCCTGTACAATGACTGATAACACCTCTATATACAGTTGATAACACAGGAAACACCATTTACAATAGGTGATGTCACAGCTCACCTCCTCCCCCTGCTGTACAATGACTGATAACACCTCTATATACAGTAGATAACACAGGATCCACCATTTACAATAGGTGATGTCACAGCTCACCTCCTCCTCCTGTACAATGACTGATAACACCTCTATATACAGTAGATAACACAGGATCCACCATTCACAATAGGTGATGTCACAGCGCATCTCCTCCTCCTGTACAATGACTGATAATATCTCCATATACAGTATATAACACAGGATCCACCATTTACAATAGGTGATGTCACAGCTCATCTCCTCCTTCTCCTGTACAATGACTGATAACACCTCTATATACAGTAGATAACACAGGATCCACCATTTACAATAGGTGATGTCACAGCTCACCTCCTCCTCCAGTACAATGACTGATATCACCTCTATATACAGTACATAACACAGGATCCACCATTTACAATAGGTGATGTCACAGCTCACCTCCTCCTCCTGTACAATTACTGATAACACCTCTATATACAGTATATAACACAGGATCCCCCATTTACAATAGATGATATCACAGCTCACCTCCTCCTCCTGTACAATGACTGATAACACCTCTATATACAGTAGATAACAAAGGATCCACCATTTACAATGGGTGATGTCACAGCTCACCTCCTCCTCCCCCTGTACAATGACTGATAACACCTCTATATACAATAGATAACACAGGATCCACCATTCACAATAGGTGATGTCACAGCTCACCTCCTTCACATTCTGTGCAATGACTGATAACACCTCTATATACAGTATATAACACAGGATCCACCATTCACAATAAGTGATGTCACAGCTCACCTCCTCCTCCTATATAATGACTGATAACACATCTATATACAGTAGATCACACAGGATCCATCATTCACAATAGGTGATGTCACAGCTCACCTCCTCCTCCACCTTCTTTACAATGACTGATAACACCTCTACATACATTATATAACACAGGATCCACCATTCACAATAGGCGATGTCACAGCTCACCTCCTCCTCCTGTACAATGACTGATAACACCTGTATATACAGTCGATAACACAGGATCCACCATTTACAATAGGTGATATCACAGCTCACCTCATCCTCCTGTATAATGACTGATAACACCTCTATATACAGTATATAACACAGGATACACCTTTCACAATAGGTGAAGTCACAACTCACCTCCTCCTCCTCTTGTACAATGACTGATAACACCTGTATATACAGTAGATAACACAGGATCCACTATTTACATTCGGTGATGTCACAGCTCACCTCCTCCCCCAGTACAATGACTGATTACACCTCTATATACAGTATATAACACAGGATCCACCATTTAGAATAGGTGATGTCACAGTTCACCTCCTCCTCCTGTACAATGACTGATAATACCTCTATATACAGGATATAACACAGGATCCACCATTTACAATACGTGATGTCACAGTTCACCTCCTCCTTCTGTACAATGACTGATAACACCTCTATATACAGTATATAACACAGGATCCACCATTTACAATAGATGATATCACAGCTCACCTCCTCCTCCTGTACAATGACTGATAAAACCTCTATATACAGTAGATAAAAAAGGATCCACCAATTACAATAGGTGATGTCACAGCTCACCTCCCCCCTCCTGTGAAATGACTGACAACAACTCTATATACAGTGGATAACACAGGATCCACCATTTACATTTGGTGATATCACAGCTCACCTCCACATCCTGTGCAATGACTGATAACACCTCTATATACAGTAGATAACACAGGATCCACCATTTACAATAGGTGATATCACAGCTCACCTCCTCCCCCTCCTGTACAATGACTGATAACACCTCTATATAGAGTAGATAACACAGGATCCACCATTCACAATAGGTGATATCACAGCTCACCTCCTCCCCCTCCTGTACAATGACTGATAACACCTCTATATACAGTATATAACACAGGATCCACCATTTCCAATAGGTGATGTCACAGCTTACCTCCTCCACATCCTGTACAATAACTGATCACACATTTATATACAGTATATAACACAGGATCCACCATTTACAATTGGTGATGTCACAGCTCACCTCCACATCCTGTGCAATGACTTATAACACCTCTATATACAGTAGATAACACAGGATCCACCATTCACAATAGGTGATATCACAGCTCACCTCCTCCCCCTTCTGTACAATGACTGATAACACCTCTATATACAGTAGATAACACAGGATCCACCTTTCACAATAGGTGATGTCACAGCTCACCTCCTCCCCCTCCTGTACAATGACTGATAACAGCTAATTTATACAGTATATAACACAGGATCCACCATTTACAATAGGTGATGTCACAGCTCACCTCCTTCTCCTGTATAATGACTGATAACACCTCTATATACAGTAGATAACACAGGATCCACCATTCACAATAGGTGATATCACAGTTCACCTCCTCCCCCTCCTGTACAATGACTGATAACTCCTCTATATACAGTAGATAACACAGGATCAACCATTCACAATAGGTGATGTCACAGCTCACCTCCTACCCCTCCTGTACAATGACTGATAACAGCTAATTTATACAGTATATAAAACAGGATCCACCATTTACAATAGGTGATGTCACAGCTCACCTCCTTCTCCTGTATAATGACTGATAACACCTCTATATACAGTAGATTACACAGGATCCACCATTCACAATAGGTGATGTCACAGCTCACCTCCTCCTCCTCGTGTATAATGACTGATAACACCTCTATATACAGTATATAACACAGGATCCACCATTTGCAATAGGTGATGTCACAGCTCACCTCCTCCTCCTCATGTACAATGACTGATAACACGTCTATGTACAGTAGATAACACAGGAACAACTATTTACAATAAGTGATGTCACAGCTCACCTCCTCCTGTACAATGACTGGTAACACCTCTATATACAGTAGATTACACAGCATCCACCATTTTCAATAGGTGATATCACAGCTCACCTCATCCTCCTGTATAATGACCGATAACACCTCTATATACAGTATATAACACAGGATCCACCATTTACAATAGGTGATGTCACAGCTCACCTCCTCTTGTATAATGACTGATAACACCTCTATATAAAGCAGATAAAACAGGATCCAACATTCACAATAGGTGATGTCACAGCTCACCTCCTCCTGCTCCTCATGTACAATGACTGATAACACCTCTATATATAGTAGATAACACAGGATCCACCATTCACAATAGGTGATATCACAGCTCACCTCCTCCCCCTACTGTGCAATGACTGATAACACCTCTATATACAGCAGATAAAATAGGATCCAACATTCACAATAGGTGATGTCACAGCTCACCTCCTCTTACTCCTCATGTACAATGACTGATAACACTTCTATATACAGTAGATAACACAGGATCCACCATTCACAATAGGTGATGTCACAGCTCACCTCCTCCTCCTCCTGTACAATGACTGATAACACCTCTATATACAGTAGATAACACAGGATCCACCATTTACAATAGGTGATGTCACAGTTCACCTCCTCCTCCTCCTGTACAATGACTGATAACGTCTTTATTTACAGTAGATAACACAGGATCCACCATTCTCAATACGTTATGTCACAGCTCACCTCCTCCTCCTCCTCCTCCTGTACAATGATTTATAACACCACTATATATAGTATATAACACAGGATCCACCATTTACAATAGGTGTTGTCACAGCTCACCTCCTCCTCCTCCTGTACAATGACTGATAACACCTCTATATACAGTATATAACACAGGATCCACCATTTACAATAGATGATACCACAGCTCACCTCCTCCTCCTGTACAATGACTGATAACACCTCTATATACAGTAGATAGCACAGGATCCAACATTCACAATAGGTGATGTCACAGCTCCCCTCCTCCTCCTCCTCCTGTACAATGACTGATAACACCTCTATATACAGTAGATAGCACAGGATCCAACATTCACAATAGGTGATGTCACAGCTCACCTCCTCCTCCTCCTGTACAATGACTGATAACACCTCTATATATAGTAGATAACACAGGATCCACCATTCACAATAGGTGATGTCACAGCTCACCTCCTTCACATCCTGTGCAATGACTGATAACACCTCTATATACAGTATATAACGCAGGATCCACCATTCACAATAGGTGATGTCACAGCTGACCTCCTCCTCCTCCTCCTGTACAATGACTGATAACACCTCTACATACATTATATAACACAGGATCCACCATTTACAATAGGTGATATCACAGCTCACCTCCTCCTCCTGTATAATGACTGATAAAAACTTTATATACAGTATATAACACAGGATCCACCTTTCACAATAGGTGAAGTCACAACTCACTTCCTCCTCCTCTTGTACAATGACTGATAGCAACTCTATATACAGTAGATAACACAGGATCCACCATTTACAATAGGTGATGTCACAGCTCACCTCCCCCTCCTCCTGTACAATGACTGATAACAAATCTATATACAGTATATAACACAGGATCCACCATTTACAATAGGTGATGTCACAGTTCACCTCCTCCTCTTGTACAATGACTGATAATACCTCTATATACAGGATATAACAAAGGATCCACCAATTACAATAGGTGATGTCACAGCTCACCTCCCCCCTCCTGTGAAATGACTGACAACACCTCTATATACAGTAGATAACACAGGATCCACCATTTACAATAGGTGATATCACAGCTCACCTCCTCCCCCTCCTGTACAATGACTGATAACACCTCTATATAGAGTAGATAACACAGGATTCACCATTCACAATAGGTGATATCACAGCTCACCTCCTCCCCCTCCTGTACAATGACTGATAACACCTCTATATATAGTAGATAACACAGGATCCACCATTCACAATAGGTGATGTCAAAGCTCACCTCCTCCTCCTGTTCAATGACTGATAACACGTCTATATACAGTTGATAACACAGGAAACACCATTTACAATAGGTGATGTCACAGCTCACCTCCTCCCCCTCCTGTACAATGACTGTTAACACCTCTATATACAGTAGATAACACAGGGTCCACCATTTACAATTGGTGATATCACAGCTCACCTCCACATCTTGTGCAATGATTGATAACACCTCTATATACAGTAGATAACACAGGATCCACCATTTACAATAGGTGATGTCACAGCTCACCTCTTCCTCCTGTACAATGACTGATAACACCTCTATATACAGTAGATAACACAGGATCCACCATTCACAATAGGTGATGTCACAGCTCATCTCCTCCTCCTGTACAATGACTGATAATACCTCCATATACAGTATATAACACAGGATCCACCATTTACAATAGGTGATGTCACAGCTCACCTCCTCCTCCTGTACAATTACTGATAACACCTCTATATACAGTATATAACACAGGATCCCCCATTTACAATAGATGATATCACAGCTCACCTCCTCCTGTACAATGACTGATAACACCTCTATATACAGTAGATAACAAAGGATCCACCATTTACAATAGGTGATGTCACAGCTCACCTCCTCCTCCTCCTGTACAATGACTGATAACACCTCTATATACAATAGATAACACAGGATCCACCATTCACAATAGGTGAAGTCACAGCTCACCTCCTTCACATTCTGTGCAATGACTGATAACACCTCTATATACAGTATATAACACAGGATCCACCATTCACAATAAGTGATGTTACAGCTCACCTCCTCCTCCTATATAATGACTGATAACACCTCTATATACAGTAGATAACACAGGATCCACCATTCACAATAGGTGATGTCACAGCTCACCTCCTCCTCCTCCTCCTGTACAATGACTGATAACACCTCTACATACATTATATAACACAGGATCCACCATTTACAATAGGTGATATCACAGCTCACCTCATCCTCCTGTATAATGACTGATAACACCTCTATATACAGTATATAACACAGGATACACCTTTCACAATAGGTGATGTCACAGCTCACCTCCTCCTCCTCTTGTACAATGACTGATAACACCTCTATATACAGTATATAACACAGGATCCACCATTTACAATAGGTGATGTCACAGTTCACCTCCTCCTCCTGTACAATGACTGATAATACCTCTATATACAGGATATAACACAGGATCCACCATTTACAATATGTGATGTCACAGCTCACCTCCTCCTTCTCCTGTACAATGACTGATAACACCTCTATATACAGTATATAACACAGGATCCACCATTTACAATAGATGATATCACAGCTCACCTCCTCCTCCTGTACAATGACTGATAACACCTCTATATACAGTAGATAAAAACGGATCCACCAATTACAATAGGTGATGTCACAGCTCACCTCCCCCCCTCCTGTGAAATGACTGACAACAACTCTATATACAGTGGATAACACAGGATCCGCCATTTACATTTGGTGATATCACAGCTCACCTCCACATCCTGTGCAATGACTGATAACACCTCTATATACATTATATAACACAGGATCCACCAATTACAATAGATGATATCACAGCTCACCTCCTCCTCCTGTACAATGACTGATAACATCTCTATATACAGTAGATAACAAAGGATCCAAAAATTACAATAGGTGATATCACAGCTCACCTCCACCCCCTCCTGTTCAATGACTGATAACACCTCTATATATAGTAGAAAACACGGGATCCACCATTCACAATAGGTGATGTCACAGCTCACCTCCTTCTCCTGTACAATGACTGATAGCACCTCTATATACAGTATATCACACAGGATCCACCATTTACAATAGATGATATCACAGCTCACCTCCTCCTCCTGTACACTGACTGATAACACCTCTATATACAGTTGATAACTCAGGATCCACCATTTACAATAGATGATGTCACAGCTCACCTCCACATCCTGTGCAATGACTGATAACACCTCTATATACAGTAGATAACACAGTATCCACCATTCACAATAGGTGATGTCACAGCTCACCTCCTCCTGCTGTACAATGATTGATAACACCTCTATATACATTATATAACACAGGATCCACCATTTACAATAGGTGATGTCACAGCTCACCTCCTCCTCCTGTACAATGACTGATAACACCTCTATATACAGTAGATAACACAGGATCCACCATTCACAATAGGTAATGTCACAGCTCATCTCCTCCTCCTGTACAATGACTGATTTCAACTCTATATACAGTAGATAACACAGGATCCACCATTCACAATAGGTGGTGTCACAACTCACCTGCTCCTCCTCCTCATATACAAGAACTGATAACACCTCTATGTACAGTAGATAACAGGATCCAACATTTACAATAGGTGATATTACAGCTCACCTCCTCCCCCTCCTGTACAATGACTGATAACAGCTACTATATACACTATATAACACAGGATCCACCATTTACAATAGGTGATGTCACAGCTCACCTCCTCCTCCTGAATAATGACTGATAACACCTCTATATACAGTAGATAACACAGGATCCACCTTTCACAATAGGTGATGTCACAGCTCACCTCCTCCTCCTCCTCATGTACAATGACTGAAAACACCTCTATATACAGTAGATAACACAGGATCCACCGTTCACAATAGGTGAAGTCACAGCTCACCTCCTCCTCCTGAATAATGACTGATAACACCTCTATATACAGTATATCACACAGGATCCACCATTTACAATAGATGATATCACAGCTCACCTCCTCCACATCCTGTACAATAACTGATAACACCTCTATATACAGTAGATAACAAAGGATCCACCATTTACAATAGGTGATGTCACAGCTCACCTCCTCCTCCTCCTGTACAGTGACTGATAACACCTCTATATACAATAGATAACACAGGATCCACCATTCACAATAGGTGAAGTCACAGCTCACCTCCTTCACATTCTGTGCAATGACTGATAACACCTCTATATACAGTATATAACACAGGATCCACCATTCACAATAAGTGATGTTACAGCTCACCTCCTCCTCCTATATAATGACTGATAACACCTCTATATACAGTAGATAACACAGGATCCACCATTCACAATAGGTGATGTCACAGCTCACCTCCTCCTCCTCCTCCTGTACAATGACTGATAACACCTCTACATACATTATATAACACAGGATCCACCATTTACAATAGGTGATATCACAGCTCACCTCATCCTCCTGTATAATGACTGATAACACCTCTATATACAGTATATAACACAGGATACACCTTTCACAATAGGTGATGTCACAGCTCACCTCCTCCTCCTCTTGTACAATGACTGATAACACCTCTATATACAGTATATAACACAGGATCCACCATTTACAATAGGTGATGTCACAGTTCACCTCCTCCTCCTGTACAATGACTGATAATACCTCTATATACAGGATATAACACAGGATCCACCATTTACAATATGTGATGTCACAGCTCACCTCCTCCTTCTCCTGTACAATGACTGATAACACCTCTATATACAGTATATAACACAGGATCCACCATTTACAATAGATGATATCACAGCTCACCTCCTCCTCCTGTACAATGACTGATAACACCTCTATATACAGTAGATAAAAACGGATCCACCAATTACAATAGGTGATGTCACAGCTCACCTCCCCCCCTCCTGTGAAATGACTGACAACAACTCTATATACAGTGGATAACACAGGATCCGCCATTTACATTTGGTGATATCACAGCTCACCTCCACATCCTGTGCAATGACTGATAACACCTCTATATACATTATATAACACAGGATCCACCAATTACAATAGATGATATCACAGCTCACCTCCTCCTCCTGTACAATGACTGATAACATCTCTATATACAGTAGATAACAAAGGATCCAAAAATTACAATAGGTGATATCACAGCTCACCTCCACCCCCTCCTGTTCAATGACTGATAACACCTCTATATATAGTAGAAAACACGGGATCCACCATTCACAATAGGTGATGTCACAGCTCACCTCCTTCTCCTGTACAATGACTGATAGCACCTCTATATACAGTATATCACACAGGATCCACCATTTACAATAGATGATATCACAGCTCACCTCCTCCTCCTGTACACTGACTGATAACACCTCTATATACAGTTGATAACTCAGGATCCACCATTTACAATAGATGATGTCACAGCTCACCTCCACATCCTGTGCAATGACTGATAACACCTCTATATACAGTAGATAACACAGTATCCACCATTCACAATAGGTGATGTCACAGCTCACCTCCTCCTGCTGTACAATGATTGATAACACCTCTATATACATTATATAACACAGGATCCACCATTTACAATAGGTGATGTCACAGCTCACCTCCTCCTCCTGTACAATGACTGATAACACCTCTATATACAGTAGATAACACAGGATCCACCATTCACAATAGGTAATGTCACAGCTCATCTCCTCCTCCTGTACAATGACTGATTTCAACTCTATATACAGTAGATAACACAGGATCCACCATTCACAATAGGTGGTGTCACAACTCACCTGCTCCTCCTCCTCATATACAAGAACTGATAACACCTCTATGTACAGTAGATAACAGGATCCAACATTTACAATAGGTGATATTACAGCTCACCTCCTCCCCCTCCTGTACAATGACTGATAACAGCTACTATATACACTATATAACACAGGATCCACCATTTACAATAGGTGATGTCACAGCTCACCTCCTCCTCCTGAATAATGACTGATAACACCTCTATATACAGTAGATAACACAGGATCCACCTTTCACAATAGGTGATGTCACAGCTCACCTCCTCCTCCTCCTCATGTACAATGACTGAAAACACCTCTATATACAGTAGATAACACAGGATCCACCGTTCACAATAGGTGAAGTCACAGCTCACCTCCTCCTCCTGAATAATGACTGATAACACCTCTATATACAGTATATCACACAGGATCCACCATTTACAATAGATGATATCACAGCTCACCTCCTCCACATCCTGTACAATAACTGATAACACCTCTATATACAGTATATAACACTGGATCCACCATTTACAATAGGTGATGTCACAGCTCACCTCCTCCTCCTCCTGTACAATGACTGATAAAACCTCTATATACAGTAGATAACACAGGAACCACCATTTACAATTGGTGATATGACAGCTCACCTCCACATCCTGTGCAATGACTTATAACACCTCTATATACAGTAGGTAACACAGGATCCACCATTCACAATAGGTGATATCACAGCTCACCTCCTCCCCTCCTGTACAATGACTGATAACACCTTTACACCTCTATATACAGTAGATAACACAGGATCCACCATTCACAATAAATGATGTCACAGCTCACCTCCTCCCCCTCCTGTACAATGACTGATAACAGCTAATATATACAGTATATAACACAGGATCCACCATTTACAATAGGTGATGTCACAGCTCACCTCCTTCTCCTGTATAATGACTGATAACACCTCTATATACAGTAGATAACACAGGATCCACCATTCACAATAGGTGATGTCACAGCTCAGCTCATCCTCCTGTATAATGACTGATAACACCTCTATATACGGTATATAACACAGGATCCACCATTTACAATAGGTGAAGTCTCAGCTCACCTCCTCCTCACGTACAATGACTGATAACACCTCTATGTACAGTAGATAACACAGGAACAACTATTTACAATAAGTGATCTCACAGCTCACCTCCTCCTACTCCTCATGTACAATGACTGATAACACCTCTATATACAGTAGATAACACAGGATCCACCATTCACAATAGGTGATATCACAGCTCACCTCCTCGCCCTCCTGTACAATGACTGATAACACCTCTATATATAGTAGATAACACAGGGTCCACCATTCACAATAGGTGATGTCACAGCTCACTTCCTCCTCCTGTACGATGACAGATATCACCTCTATATACAGTATATAACATAGGATCCAGCATTCACAATAGGCGATGTCACAGCTCACCTCCTCCTCCTCCTGTACAATGACTGACAACACCTCTATATAGAGTAGATTACACAGGATCCACCATTCACACTAGGTGATGTCACAGCTCACCTCCTCCTCCTGTACAATGACTGAAAACACCACTACATACAGTAGATAACACAGGATCCACCATTCACAATAGGTGATGTCACAGCTCACCTCCTCCTCCTCCTCATGTACAATGACTAATATAACACCTCTATATACAGTATATAACACAGGATCCACCATTAAAAATAGGTGATTTCACAGCTCACCTCCTCCTCCTGTACAATGACTGATAACACTTCTATATACAGTATATACCACAGGATCCACCATTTACAAGAGGTGATGTCACAGCTCACCTCCTCCTCCTCCTGTACAATGACTGCTAACACCTCTATATACAGTAGATAACACATGATCCACCATTTACCATAGGTGAGGTCACAGCTCACCTCCTCTCCTCCTGTACAATGACTGATAACATCTCTATTTACTGTAGATAACACAGGATCCACCGCTCACAATAGGTGATGTCACAGCTCACCTCCTCCTTCTCCTCCTGTACAATGATTGTTAACACCACTATATACAGTATATAACACAGGATCCACCATTTGCAATAGGTGATGTCACAGCTCACCTCCTCCTCCTCCTGTACAATGACTGATAACACCTCTATATACAGTATATAACATAGGATCCAGCTTTCACAAAAGGTGATGTCACAGTTCACCTCCTCCTCCTCCTGTACAATGACTGATAACACCTCTATATAAAGTATATAACACAGGATCCACCTTTCACAATAGGTGATGTCACAACTCACCTTCTCCTCCTCCTCATGTACAATGACTGATAACACCTCTATATACAGTAGATAACACAGGATCCACCATTTACAATAGGTGATGTCACAGCTCACCTCCTCCTCCAGTACAATGACTGATAACACCTCTATATACAGTATATAACACAGGATCCACCATTTACAATAGGTGATGTCACAGCTCATCTCCTCCTCCTATATAATGACTGATAACACCTCTATATACAGTATATAACACAGGATCCACCATTTACAATAGATGATATGACTGCTCACCTCCTCCTCCTGTACAATGACTGACAACACCTCTATATACAGTAGATAACACAGGATTCACTATTTACAATTGGTGATATCACAGCTCACCTCCACATCCTGTGCAGTGACTGATAACACCTCTATATACAGTAGATAACACAGGATCCACCATTCACAATAGGTGATATCACAGCTCACCTCCTCCCCATGCTGTACAATGACTGATAAAACCTCTATATAGAGTAGATAACACAGGATCCACCATTCACAATAGGTGATATCACAGCTCACCTCCTCCCCCTCCTGTACAATGACTGATAACACCTCTATATATAGTAAATAACACAGGATCCACCATTCACAACAGGTGATGTCACAGTTGACCTCATCCTCCTGTACAATGACTGATAGCACCTCCATATACAGTATATAACACACGATCCACCATTCACAATAAGTGATGTCACAGCTCACCTCCCCCCTCCTGTGAAATGACTGACAACACCTCTATGTACAGTGGATAACACAGGATCCACCATTTACATTTGGTGATATCACAGCTCACCTCCACATCCTGTGCAATGACTGATAACACCTCTATATACAGTAGATAACACAGGATCCACCATTAACAATAGGTGATATCACAGCTCACCTCCTCCCCCTCCTGTACAATGACTGATAACACAGGATCCACCATTCACAATAGGTGATGTCACAGCTCACCTCCTCCTCCTGTTCAATGACTGATAACACGTCTATATACAGTATAACACACAGGATCCACCATTTACAAAAGATATCATAGCTCACCTCCTCCTCCTGTACAATGACTGATAACACCTCTATATACAGTTGATAACACAGGAAACACCATTTACAATAGGTGATGTCACAGCTCACCTCCTCCCCCTCCTGTACAATGACTGATAACACCTCTATATACAGTAGATAACACAGGATCCACCATTTACAATTGGTGATATCACAGCTCATCTCCACATCTTGTGCAATGATTGATAACACCTCTATATACAGTAGATAACACAGGATCCACCATGCACAATAGGTGATGTCACAGCTCACCTCCTCCTCCTGTACAATGATTGATAACACCTCTATATACAGTATATAACACAGGATCCACCATTTACAATAGGTGATGTCACAGCTCACCTCCTCCTCCTGTACAATGACTGATAACACCTCTATATACAGTAGATAACACAGGATCCACCATTCACAATAGGTGATGTCACAGCTCATCTCCTCCTCCTGTACAATGACTGATAATATCTCCATATACAGTATATAACACAGGATCCACCATTTACAATAGGTGATGTCACAGCTCATCTCCTCCTCCTGTACAATGACTGTTAACACCTCTATATACAGTATATAACACAGGATCCACCATTTACAATAGGTGATGTCACAGCTCACCTCCTCCTCCAGTACAATGACTGATATCACCTCTATATACAGTATATAACACAGGATCCACCATTTACAATAGGTGATGTCACAGCTCACCTCCTCCTCCTGTACAATTACTGATAACACCTCTATATACAGTATATAACACAGGATCCCCCATTTACAATAGATGATATCACAGCTCACCTCCTCCTCCTGTACAATGACTGATAACACCTCAATATACAGTAGATAACAAAGGATCCACCATTTACAATAGGTGATGTCACAGCTCACCTCCTTTACATTCTGTGCAATGACTGATAACACCTCTATATACAGTATATAACACAGGATCCACCATTCACAATAAGTGATGTCACAGCTCACCTCCTCCTCCTATATAATGACTGATAACACCTCTATATAAAGTAGATAACACAGGATCCATAAGTCACAATAGGTGATGTCACAGCTCACCTCCTCCTCATCCTCCTGTACAATGACTGATAACACCTCTACATACATTATATAACACAGGATCCACCATTCACAATAGGCGATGTCACAGCTCTCCTCCTCCTCCTGTACAATGACTGATAACACCTGTATATACAGTAGATAACACAGGATCCACCATTTACAATAGGTGATATCACAGCTCATCTCATCCTCCTGTATAATGACTGATAACACCTCTATATACAGTATATAACACAGGATACAACTTTCACAATAGGTGAGGTCACAACTCACCTCCTCCTCCTCTTATACAATGACTGATAACACCTCTATATACAGTAGATAACACAGGATCCACTATTTACATTAGGTGATGTCACAGCTCACCTCCTCCCCCAGTACAATGACTGATTACACCTCTATATACAGTATATAACACAGGATCCACCATTTAGAATAGGTGATGTCACAGTTCACCTCCTCCTCCTGTACAATGACTGATAATACCTCTATATACAGGATATAACACAGGATCCACCATTTACAATACGTGATGTCACAGCTCACCTCCTCCTTCTCCTGTACAATGACTGATAACACCTGTTTATACAGTATATAACACAGGATCCACCATTTACAATAGATGATATCACAGCTCACCTCCTCCTCCTGTACAATGACTGATAACACCTCTATATACAGTAGATAAAAAAGGATCCACCAATTACAATAGGTGATGTCACAACTCACCTCCCCCCCTCCTGTGAAATGACTGACAACAACTCTATATACAGTGGATAACACAGGATCCACCATTTACATTTGGTGATATCACAGCTCACCTCCACATCCTGTGCAATGACTGATAACACCTCTATATACAGTAGATAACACAGGATCCACCATTAACAGTAGGTGATATTACAGCTCACCTCCTCCCCCTCCTGTACAATGACTGATAACACCTCTATATATAGTAGATAACACAGGATCCTCCTTTCACAATAGGTGATGTCACAGCTCACCTCCTCCTCCTGTTCAATGACTGATAACACCTCTATATACAGTATATAACACAGGATCCACCATTTCCAATAGGTGATGTCACAGCTCACCTCCTCCACATCCTGTACAATAACTGATCACACCTTTATATACAGTATATAACACAGGATCCACCATTTACAATTGGTGATGTCACAGCTCACCTCCACATCCTGTGCAATGACTTATAACACCTCTATATACAGTAGATAACACAGGATCCACCATTCACAATAGGTGATATCACAGCTCACCTCCTCCCCCTTCTGTACAATGACTGATAACACCTCTATATACAGTAGATAACACAGGATCCACCTTTCACAATAGGTGATGTCACAGCTCACCTCCTCCCCCTCCTGTACAATGACTGATAACAGCTAATTTATACAGTATATAACACAGGATCCACCATTTACAATAGGTGATGTCACAGCTCACCTCCTTCTCCTGTATAATGACTGATAACACCTCTATATACAGTAGATAACACAGGATCCACCATTCACAATAGGTGATATCACAGCTCACCTCCTCCCCCTCCTGTACAATGACTGATAACATCTAATTTATACAGTATATAAAACAGGATCCACCATTTACAATAGGTGATGTCACAGCTCACCTCCTTCTCCTGTATAATGACTGATAACACCTCTATATACAGTAGATTACACAGGATCCACCATTCACAATAGGTGATGTCACAGCTCACCTCTTGCTCCTCATGTATAATGACTGATAACACCTCTATATACAGTATATAACACAGGATCCACCATTTGCAATAGGTGATGTCACAGCTCACCTCCTCCTCCTCATGTACAATGACTGATAACACGTCTATGTACAGTAGATAACACAGGAACAACTATTTACAATAAGTGATGTCACAGCTCACCTCCTCCTGTACAATGACTGGTAACACCTCTATATACAGTAGATTACACAGGATCCACCATTTTCAATAGGTGATATCACAGCTCACCTCATCCTCCTGTATAATGACCGATAACACCTCTATATACAGTATATAACACAGGATCCACCATTTACAATAGGTGATGTCACAGCTCACCTCCTCCTGTATAATGACTGATAACACCTCTACTTAAAGCAGATAAAACAGGATCTAACATTCACAATAGGTGATGTCACAGCTCACCTCCTCCTGCTCCTCATGTACAATGACTGATAACACCTCTATATATAGTAGATAACACAGGATCCACCATTCACAATAGGTGATATCACAGCTCACCTCCTCCCCCTACTGTGCAATGACTGATAACACCTCTATATACAGCAGATAAAACAGGATCCAACATTCACAATAGGTGATGTCACAGCTCACCTCCTCTTACTCCTCATGTACAATGACTGATAACACTTCTATATACAGTAGATAACACAGGATCCACCATTCACAATAGGTGATGTCACAGCTCACCTCCTCCTCCTCCTGTACAATGACTGATAACACCTCTATATACAGTAGATAACACAGGATCCACCATTTACAATAGGTGATGTCACAGTTCACCTCCTCCTCCTCCTGTACAATGACTGATAACGTCTTTATTTACAGTAGATAACACAGGATCCACCATTCTCAATAGGTTATGTCACAGCTCACCTCCTCCTCCTCCTCCTCCTGTACAATGATTTATAACACCACTATATATAGTATATAACACAGGATCCACCATTTACAATAGGTGTTGTCACAGCTCTCCTCCTCCTCCTCCTGTACAATGACTGATAACACCTCTATATACAGTAGATAACACAGGATCCACCTTTCACAATAGGTGAAGTCACAGCTCACCTCCTTCACTTCCTGTGCAATGACTGATAACACCTCTATTTACAGTATATAACACAGGATCCACCATTTACAATAGGTGATGTCACAGCTCACCTCCTCCTCCTCCTGTACAATGACTGATAACACCTCTATATACAGTAGATAACACAGGATCCACCTTTCACAATAGGTGATGTCACAGCTCACCTCCTTCACTTCCTGTGCAATGACTGATAACACCTCTATATACAGTATATAACACAGGATCCACCATTCACAATAGGTGATGTCACAGCTGACCTCCTCCTCCTGTACAATGACTGATAACACCTCTATATACAGTAGATAACACAGGATCCACCATTCACAATAAGCGATGTCACAGCTCACCTCCTCCTCCTATATAATGACTGCTAACACCTCTATATACAGTAGATAACACAGGATCCACCATTCACAATATGTGATGTCACAGCTCACCTCCTTCACTTCCTGTGCAATGACTGATAACACCTCTATATACAGTATATAACACAGGATCCACCATTTACAATAGGTGATGTCACAGCTCACCTCCTCCTCCTCCTGTACAATGACTGATAACACCTCTATATACAGTAGATAACACAGGATCCACCATTCACAATAGGTGATGTCACAGCTCACCTCCTTCACTTCCTGTGCAATGACTGATAACACCTCTATATACAGTATATAACACAGGATCCACCATTCACAATAGGTGATGTCACAGCTCACCTCCTCCTCCTCCTCCTGTACAATGACTGATAACACCTCTACATACATTATATAACACAGGATCCACCATTCACAATTAGCAATGTCACAGCTCACCTCCTACTCCTGTACAATGAATGATAACACCTGTATAGACAGCAGATAACACAGGATCCACCATTCGCAATAGGTGATATCACAGCTCACCTCCTCCTCCTGTATAATGACTGATAACACCTCTATATACAGTATATAACACAGGATCCACCTTTCACAATAGGTGAAGTCACAACTCACCTGCTCCCCCTCTTGTACAATGACTGATAACACCTCTATATACAGTAGATAACACAGGATCCACCATTTACAATAGGTGATGTCAAGGCTCACCTCCTCCTCCAGTACAATGACTGATAACACCTCTATAAACAGTATATAACACGTGATCCACCATTTACAATAGTTGATGTCACAGCTCACCTCCTCCTCCTGTATAATGACTGGTAACACCTCTATATACAGTAGATAACACAGGATCCACCATTTACAATAGGTGATGTCACAGCTCACCTCCTCCTCCTGTATAATGACTGATAACACCTCTATATACAGTAGATAACACAGGATCCACCATTTACATTAGGTGATGTCACAGCTCACCTCCTCCTCCTCCTGTACAATGACTGATAACACCTCTATATACAGTATATAACACAGGATCCACCATTTACAATAGGTGATGTCACAGCTCACCTCCTCCTCCTCCTGTACAATGACTGATAACACCTCTATTTACAGTAGATAACACAGGATCCACCATTCACAATAGGTGATGTCACAGCTCACCTCCTTCACTTCCTGTGCAATGACTGATAACACCTCTATTTACAGTATATAACACAGGATCCACCATTTACAATAGGTGATGTCACAGCTCACCTCCTCCTCCTCCTGTACAATGACTGATAACACCTCTATATACAGTAGATAACACAGGATCCACCTTTCACAATAGGTGATGTCACAGCTCACCTCCTTCACTTCCTGTGCAATGACTGATAACACCTCTATATACAGTATATAACACAGGATCCACCATTCACAATAGGTGATGTCACAGCTGACCTCCTCCTCCTGTACAATGACTGATAACACCTCTTTATACAGTAGATAACACAGGATCCACCATTCACAATATGCGATGTCACAGCTCACCTCCTCCTCCTATATAATGACTGCTAACACCTCTATATACAGTAGATAACACAGGATCCACCATTCACAATAGGTGATGTCACAGCTCTCCTCCTTCACTTCCTGTGCAATGACTGATAACACCTCTATATACAGTATATAACACAGGATCCACCATTTACAATAGGTGATGTCACAGCTCACCTCCTCCTCCTCCTGTACAATGACTGATAACACCTCTATATACAGTAGATAACACAGGATCCACCATTCACAATAGGTGATGTCACAGCTCACCTCCTTCACTTCCTGTGCAATGACTGATAACACCTCTATATACAGTATATAACACAGGATCCACCATTCACAATAGGTGATGTCACAGCTCACCTCCTCCTCCTCCTCCTGTACAATGACTGATAACACCTCTACATACATTATATAACACAGGATCCACCATTCACAATTAGCAATGTCACAGCTCACCTCCTACTCCTGTACAATAAATGATAACACCTGTATAGACAGCAGATAACACAGGATCCACCATTCGCAATAGGTGATATCACAGCTCACCTCCTCCTCCTGTATAATGACTGATAACACCTCTATATACAGTATATAACACAGGATCCACCTTTCACAATAGGTGAAGTCACAACTCACCTGCTCCCCCTCTTGTACAATGACTGATAACACCTCTATATACAGTAGATAACACAGGATCCACCATTTACAATAGGTGATGTCACGGCTCACCTCCTCCTCCAGTACAATGACTGATAACACCTCTATATACAGTATATAACACGTGATCCACCATTTACAATAGTTGATGTCACAGCTCACCTCCTCCTCCTGTACAATGACTGATAACACCTCTATATACATTATATAACACAGGATCCACCATTTACAATAGATGATATCACAGCTCACCTCCTCCTCCTGTACAATGACTGATAACATCTCTATATACAGTAGATAACAAAGGATCCACCAATTACAATAGGTGATATCACAGCTCACCTCCTCCCCCTCCTGTACAATGACTGATAACACCTCTATATATAGTAGAAAACACGGGATCTACCATTCACAATAGGTGATGTCACAGCTCACCTCCTCCTCCTGTACAATGACTGATAGCACCTCTATATACAGTATATCACACGGATCCACCATTTACAATAGATGATATCACAGCTCACCTCCTCCTCCTGTACACTGACTGATAACACCTCTATATACAGTTGATAACACAGGATCCACCATTTACTATAGATGATGTCAAAGCTCACCTCCTCCCCCTCAAGTACAATGACTGATAACAGCTAATATATACAGTATATAACACAGGATCCACCATTTAAAATAGGTGATGTCACAGCTCACCTCCTTCTCCTGTATAATGACTGATAACACCTCTATATACAGTAGATAACACAGGATCCACCACTCACAATAGGTGATGTCACAGCTCACCTCATCCTTCTGTATAATGACTGATAACACCTCTATATACAGTATATAACACAGGATCCACCATTTACAATAGGTGATGTCACAGCTCACCTCCTCCTCCTGTATAATGACTGATAACACCTCTATATACTGCAGATAAAACAGGATCCAACATTCACAATAGGTGATGTCACAGCTCACCTCTTCCTACTACTCATGTACAATGACTGATAACACCTCTATTTATAGGAGATAACACAGGGTCCACCATTCACAATAGGTGATGTCACAGCTCACTTCCTTCTCCTGTACAATGACAGATAACACCTCTATATACAGTATATAACACAGGATCCAGCATTCACAATAGTTGATGTCACAGCTAACCTTATCCTCCTGTACAATGACGGATAACTCCTCTATATACAGTATATAACACAGAATCCAGCATTCACAATAGGTGATGTCACAGCTCACCTCATCCTCCTGTACAATGACTGATAACATCTCTATATACAGTAGATAACACAGGATCCGCAATTCACAATAGGTGATGTCACAGCTCACCTCCTCCTCCTGTACAATGATTGATAACACCTATATATATACAGTATATAACACAGGATCCAGCATTTACATTAGGTGATGTCACAGCTCACCTCCTCCTCCTCCTGTACAATGACTGATAACACCTCTATATACAGTAGATAACACAGGATCCACCATTTACATTAGGTGATGTCACAGCTCACCTCCTCCTCCTCCTGTACAATGACTGATAACACCTCTATCTACAGTAGATAACACAGGATCCACCATTTACAATAGGTGATGTCACAGCTCACCTCCTCCTGTATAATGACTGATAAATCCTCTATATACAGTAGATAACACAGGATCCACCTTTCACAATAGGTGATGTCACAGCTCACTTCCTCCTCCTCCTCATGTACAATGACTGATAACACTTCTATATACAGTAGATAACACAGGATCCACCATTCACAATAGGTGATGTCACAGCTCATCTCCTCCTCCTGTACAATGACTGGTAACATCTCTATATACAGTAAATAACACAGGATCCACCATTTATAATAGTTGATGTCACAGCTCACCTCCTCCTCCTGTATAATGACTGGTAACACCTCTATATACAGTAGATAACACAGGATCCACCATTTACAATAGGTGATGTCACAGCTCACCTCCTCCTCCTGTATAATGACTGATAACACCTCTATATACAGTAGATAACACAGGATCCACCATTTACATTAGGTGATGTCACAGCTCACCTCCTCCTCCTCCTGTACAATGACTGATAACACCTCTATATACAGTATATAACACAGGATCCACCATTTACAATAGGTGATGTCACAGCTCACCTCCTCCTCCTCCTGTACAATGACTGATAACACCTCTATTTACAGTAGATAACACAGGATCCACCATTCACAATAGGTGATGTCACAGCTCACCTCCTTCACTTCCTGTGCAATGACTGATAACACCTCTATTTACAGTATATAACACAGGATCCACCATTTACAATAGGTGATGTCACAGCTCACCTCCTCCTCCTCCTGTACAATGACTGATAACACCTCTATATACAGTAGATAACACAGGATCCACCTTTCACAATAGGTGATGTCACAGCTCACCTCCTTCACTTCCTGTGCAATAACTGATAACACCTCTATATACAGTATATAACACAGGATCCACCATTCACAATAGGTGATGTCACAGCTGACCTCCTCCTCCTGTACAATGACTGATAACACCTCTATATACAGTAGATAACACAGGATCCACCATTCACAAAAAGCGATGTCACAGCTCACCTCCTCCTCCTATATAATGACTGCTAACACCTCTATATACAGTAGATAACACAGGATCCACCATTCACAGTAGGTGATGTCACAGCTCACCTCCTTCACTTCCTGTGCAATGACTGATAACACCTCTATATACAGTATATAACACAGGATCCACCATTTACAATAGGTGATGTCACAGCTCACCTCCTCCTCCTCCTGTACAAAGACTGATAACACCTCTATATACAGTAGAATACACAGGATCCACCATTCACAATAGGTGATGTCACAGCTCACCTCCTTCACTTCCTGTGCAATGACTGATAACACTTCTATATGCAGTATATAACACAGGATCCACCATTCACAATAGGTGATGTCACAGCTCACCTCCTCCTCCTCCTCCTGTACAATGACTGATAACACCTCTACATACATTATATAACACAGGATCCACCATTCACAATTAGCAATGTCACAGCTCACCTCCTACTCCTGTACAATGAATGATAACACCTGTATATACAGCAGATAACACAGGATCCACCATTCGCAATAGGTGATATCACAGCTCACCTCCTCCTCCTGTATAATGACTGATAACACCTCTATATACAGTATATAACACAGGATCCACCTTTCACAATAGGTGAAGTCACAACTCACCTGCTCCCCCTCTTGTACAATGACTGATAACACCTCTATATACAGTAGATAACACAGGCTCCACCATTTACAATAGGTGATGTCACGGCTCACCTCCTCCTCCAGTACAATGACTGATAACACCTCTATATACAGTATATAACACGTGATCCACCATTTACAATAGTTGATGTCACAGCTCACCTCCTCCTCCTGTACAATGACTGATAACACCTCTATATACATTATATAACACAGGATCCACCATTTACAATAGATGATATCACAGCTCACCTCCTCCTCCTGTACAATGACTGATAACATCTCTATATACAGTAGATAACAAAGGATCCACCAATTACAATAGGTGATATCACAGCTCACCTCCTCCCCCTCCTGTACAATGACTGATAACACCTCTATATATAGTAGAAAACACGGGATCTACCATTCACAATAGGTGATGTCACAGCTCACCTCCTCCTCCTGTACAATGACTGATAGCACCTCTATATACAGTATATCACACGGATCCACCATTTACAATAGATGATATCACAGCTCACCTCCTCCTCCTGTACACTGACTGATAACACCTCTATATACAGTTGATAACACAGGATCCACCATTTACTATAGATGATGTCAAAGCTCACCTCCTCCCCCTCCTGTACAATGACTGACAACACCTCTATATACAGTAGATAACACAGGATCCACCATTTACAATAGGTGATGTCACAGCTCACCTCCACATCCTGTGCAATGACTGATAACACCTCTATATACAGTAGATAACACAGGATCCACCATTCACAATAGGTGATGTCACAGCTCACCTCCTCCTCCTGTACAATGATTGATAACACCTCTATATACATTATATAACACAGGATCCACCATTTACAATAGGTGATGTCACAGCTCACCTCCTCCTCCTGTACAATGACTGATAACACCTCTATATACAGTAGATAACACAGGATCCACCATTCACAATAGGTAATGTCTCAGCTCATCTCCTCCTCCTGTACAATGACTGATTTCAACTCTATATACAGTAGATAACACAGGATCCACCATTCAGAATAGGTGGTGTCACAACTCACCTCCTCCTCCTCCTCATATACAATGACTGATAACACCTCTATGTACAGTAGATAACACAGGATCCACCATTTACATTAGGTGATGTCACAGCTCACCTCCTCCTCCTCCTGTACAATGACTGATAACACCTCTATATACAGTAGATAACACAGGATCCACCATTTACAATAGGTGATGTCACAGCTCACCTCCTCCTGTATAATGACTGATAAATCCTCTATATACAGTAGATAACACAGGATCCACCTTTCACAATAGGTGATGTCACAGCTCACCTCCTTCACTTCCTGTGCAATGACTGATAACACCTCTATATACAGTATATAACACAGGATCCACCATTCAGAATAGGTGATGTCACAGCTGACCTCCTCCTCCTGTACAATGACTGATAACACCTCTATATACAGTAGATAACACAGGATCCACCACTCACAATAGGTGATGTCACAGCTCACCTCATCCTTCTGTATAATGACTGATAACACCTCTATATACAGTATATAACACAGGATCCACCATTTACAATAGGTGATGTCACAGCTCACCTCCTCCTCCTCCTGTACAATGACTGATAACACCTCTATTTACAGTAGATAACACAGGATCCACCATTCACAATAGGTGATGTCACAGCTCACCTCCTTCACTTCCTGTGCAATGACTGATAACACCTCTATTTACAGTATATAACACAGGATCCACCATTTACAATAGGTGATGTCACAGCTCACCTCCTCCTCCTCCTGTACAATGACTGATAACACCTCTATATACAGTAGATAACACAGGATCCACCTTTCACAATAGGTGATGTCACAGCTCACCTCCTTCACTTCCTGTGCAATGACTGATAACACCTCTATATACAGTATATAACACAGGATCCACCATTCACAATAGGTGATGTCACAGCTGACCTCCTCCTCCTGTACAATGACTGATAACACCTCTATATACAGTAGATAACACAGGATCCACCATTCACAATAAGTGATGTCACAGCTCACCTCCTCCTCCTATATAATGACTGCTAACACCTCTATATACAGTAGATAACACAGGATCCACCATTCACAATATTTGATGTCACAGCTCACCTCCTTCACTTCCTGTGCAATGACTGATAACACCTCTATATACAGTATATAACACAGGATCCACCATTTACAATAGGTGATGTCACAGCTCACCTCCTCCTCCTCCTGTACAATGACTGATAACACCTCTATATACAGTAGATAACACAGGATCCACCATTCACAATAGGTGATGTCACAGCTCACCTCCTTCACTTCCTGTGCAATGACTGATAACACCTCTATATACAGTATATAACACAGGATCCACCATTCACAATAGGTGATGTCACAGCTCACCTCCTCCTCCTCCTCCTGTACAATGACTGATAACACCTCTACATACATTATATAACACAGGATCCACCATTCACAATTAGCAATGTCACAGCTCACCTCCTACTCCTGTACAATGAATGATAACACCTGTATAGACAGCAGATAACACAGGATCCACCATTCGCAATAGGTGATATCACAGCTCAACTCCTCCTCCTGTATAATGACTGATAACACCTCTATATACAGTATATAACACAGGATCCACCTTTCACAATAGGTGAAGTCACAACTCACCTGCTCCCCCTCTTGTACAATGACTGATAACACCTCTATATACAGTAGATAACACAGGATCCACCATTTACAATAGGTGATGTCACGGCTCACCTCCTCCTCCAGTACAATGACTGATAACACCTCTATATACAGTATATAACACGTGATCCACCATTTACAATAGTTGATGTCACAGCTCACCTCCTCCTCCTGTACAATGACTGATAACACCTCTATATACATTATATAACACAGGATCCACCATTTACAATAGATGATATCACAGCTCACCTCCTCCTCCTGTACAATGACTGATAACATCTCTATATACAGTAGAATAACAAAGGATCCACCAATTACAAAAGGTGATATCACAGCTCACCTCCTCCCCCTCCTGTACAATGACTGATAACACCTCTATATATAGTAGAAAACACGGGATCTACCATTCACAATAGGTGATGTCACAGCTCACCTCCTCCTCCTGTACAATGACTGATAGCACCTCTATATACAGTATATCACACGGATCCACCATTTACAATAGATGATATCACAGCTCACCTCCTCCTCCTGTACACTGACTGATAACACCTCTATATACAGTTGATAACACAGGATCCACCATTTACTATAGATGATGTCAAAGCTCACCTCCTCCCCCTCAAGTACAATGACTGATAACAGCTAATATATACAGTATATAACACAGGATCCACCATTTACAATAGGTGATGTCACAGCTCACCTCCTTCTCCTGTATAATGACTGATAACACCTCTATCTACAGTAGATAACACAGGATCCACCACTCACAATAGGTGATGTCACAGCTCACCTCATCCTTCTGTATAATGACTGATAACACCTCTATATACAGTATATAACACAGGATCCACCATTTACAATAGGTGATGTCACAGCTCACCTCCTCCTCTTGTATAATGACTGATAACACCTCTATATACTGCAGATAAAACAGGATCCAACATTCACAATAGGTGATGTCACAGCTCACCTCCTCCTACTCCTCATGTACAATAACTAATAACACCTCTATATACAGTAGATAACACAGGATCCACCATTCACAATAGGTGATATCACAGCTCACCTCCTCCCCCTCCTGTACAATGACTGATAACACCTCTATTTATAGGAGATAACACAGGGTCCACCATTCACAATAGGTGATGTCACAGCTCACTTCCTTCTCCTGTACAATGACAGATAACACCTCTATATACAGTATATAACACAGGATCCAGCATTCACAATAGTTGATGTCACAGCTAACCTTATCCTCCTGTACAATGACGGATAACTCCTCTATATACAGTATATAACACAGAATCCAGCATTCACAATAGGTGATGTCACAGCTCACCTCATCCTCCTGTACAATGACTGATAACATCTCTATATACAGTAGATAACACAGGATCCGCCATTCACAATAGGTGATGTCACAGCTCACCTCCTCCTCCTGTACAATGATTGATAACACCTATATATATACAGTATATAACACAGGATCCACCATTTACATTAGGTGATGTCACAGCTCACCTCCTCCTCCTCCTGTACAATGACTGATAGCACCTCTATATACAGTAGATAACACAGGATCCACCATTTACATTAGGTGATGTCACAGCTCACCTCCTCCTCCTCCTGTACAATGACTGATAACACCTCTATATACAGTAGATAACACAGGATCCACCATTTACAATAGGTGATGTCACAGCTCACCTCCTCCTGTATAATGACTGATAAATCCTCTATATACAGTAGATAACACAGGATCCACCTTTCACAATAGGTGATGTCACAGCTCACTTCCTCCTCCTCCTCATGTACAATGACTGATAACACTTCTATATACAGTAGATAACACAGGATCCACCATTCACAATAGGTGATGTCACAGCTCATCTCCTCCTCCTGTACAATGACTGGTAACATCTCTATATACAGTAAATAACACAGGATCCACCATTTATAATAGTTGATGTCACAGCTCACCTCCTCCTCCTGTATAATGACTGGTAACACCTCTATATACAGTAGATAACACAGGATCCACCATTTACAATAGGTGATGTCACAGCTCACCTCCTCCTCCTGTATAATGACTGATAACACCTCTATATACAGTAGATAACACAGGATCCACCATTTACATTAGGTGATGTCACAGCTCACCTCCTCCTCCTCCTGTACAATGACTGATAACACCTCTATATACAGTATATAACACAGGATCCACCATTCACAATAGGTGATGTCACAGCTCACCTCTTCCTCCTCCTGTACAATGACTGATAACACCTCTATTTACAGTAGATAACACAGGATCCACCATTCACAATAGGTGATGTCACAGCTCACCTCCTTCACTTCCTGTGCAATGACTGATAACACCTCTATTTACAGTATATAACACAGGATCCACCATTTACAATAGGTGATGTCACAGCTCACCTCCTCCTCCTCCTTTACAATGACTGATAACACCTCTATATACAGTAGATAACACAGGATCCACCTTTCACAATAGGTGATGTCACAGCTCACCTCCTTCACTTCCTGTGCAATAACTGATAACACCTCTATATACAGTATATAACAGAGGATCCACCATTCACAATAGGTGATGTCACAGCTGACCTCCTCCTCCTGTACAATGACTGATAACACCTCTATATACAGTAGATAACACAGGATCCACCATTCACAAAAAGTGATGTCACAGCTCACCTCCTCCTCCTATATAATGACTGCTAACACCTCTATATACAGTAGATAACACAGGATCCACCATTCACAGTAGGTGATGTCACAGCTCACCTCCTTCACTTCCTGTGCAATGATTGATAACACCTCTATATACAGTATACAACATAGGATCCACCATTTACAATAGGTGATGTCACAGCTCACCTCCTCCTCCTCCTGTACAAAGACTGATAACACCTCTATATACAGTAGATAACACAGGATCCACCATTCACAATAGGTGATGTCACAGCTCACCTCCTTCACTTCCTGTGCAATGACTGATAACACTTCTATATACTGTATATAACACAGGATCCACCATTCACAATAGGTGATGTCACAGCTCACCTCCTCCTCCTCCTCCTGTACAATGACTGATAACACCTCTACATACATTATATAACACAGGATCCACCATTCACAATTAGCAATGTCACAGCTCACCTCCTACTCCTGTACAATGAATGATAACACCTGTATATACAGCAGATAACACAGGATCCACCATTCGCAATAGGTGATATCACAGCTCACCTCCTCCTCCTGTATAATGACTGATAACACCTCTATATACAGTATATAACACAGGATCCACCTTTCACAATAGGTGAAGTCACAACTCACCTGCTCCCCCTCTTGTACAATGACTGATAACACCTCTATATACAGTAGATAACACAGGCTCCACCATTTACAATAGGTGATGTCACGGCTCACCTCCTCCTCCAGTACAATGACTGATAACACCTCTATATACAGTATATAACACGTGATCCACCATTTACAATAGTTGATGTCACAGCTCACCTCCTCCTCCTGTACAATGACTGATAACACCTCTATATACATTATATAACACAGGATCCACCATTTACAATAGATGATATCACAGCTCACCTCCTCCTCCTGTACAATGACTGATAACATCTCTATATACAGTAGATAACAAAGGATCCACCAATTACAATAGGTGATATCACAGCTCACCTCCTCCCCCTCCTGTACAATGACTGATAACACCTCTATATATAGTAGAAAACACGGGATCTACCATTCACAATAGGTGATGTCACAGCTCACCTCCTCCTCCTGTACAATGACTGATAGCACCTCTATATACAGTATATCACACGGATCCACCATTTACAATAGATGATATCACAGCTCACCTCCTCCTCCTGTACACTGACTGATAACACCTCTATATACAGTTGATAACACAGGATCCACCATTTACTATAGATGATGTCAAAGCTCACCTCCTCCCCCTCCTGTACAATGACTGACAACACCTCTATATACAGTAGATAACACAGGATCCACCATTTACAATAGGTGATGTCACAGCTCACCTCCACATCCTGTGCAATGACTGATAACACCTCTATATACAGTAGATAACACAGGATCCACCATTCACAATAGGTGATGTCACAGCTCACCTCCTCCTCCTGTACAATGATTGATAACACCTCTATATACATTATATAACACAGGATCCACCATTTACAATAGGTGATGTCACAGCTCACCTCCTCCTCCTGTACAATGACTGATAACACCTCTATATACAGTAGATAACACAGGATCCACCATTCACAATAGGTAATGTCTCAGCTCATCTCCTCCTCCTGTACAATGACTGATTTCAACTCTATATACAGTAGATAACACAGGATCCACCATTCAGAATAGGTGGTGTCACAACTCACCTCCTCCTCCTCCTCATATACAATGACTGATAACACCTCTATGTACAGTAGATAACACAGGATCCAACATTTACAGTAGGTGATATTACAGCTCACCTCCTCCCCCTCCTGTACAATGACTGATAACAGCTACTATATACACTATATAACACAGGATCCACCATTTACAAAAGGTGATGTCACAGCTCACCTCCTCCTCCTGAATAATGACTGATAACACCTCTATATACAGTATATCACACAGGATCCACCATTTACAATAGATGATATCACAGCTCACCTCCTCCACATCCTGTACAATAACTGATAACACCTCTATATACAGTATATAACACTGGATCCACCATTTACAATAGGTGATGTCACAGCTCACCTCCTCCTCCTCCTGTACAATGACTGATAAAACCTCTATATACAGTAGATAACACAGGATCCACCATTTACAATAGGTGATATCACAGCTCACCTCATCCTCCTGTATAATGACTGATAACACCTCTATATACAGTATATAACACAGGATACACCTTTCACAATAGGTGAAGTCACAACTCACCTCCTCCTCCTCTTGTACAATGACTGATAACACCTCTATATACAGTAGATAACACAGGATCCACTATTTACATTAGGTGATGTCACAGCTCACCTCCTCCCCCAGTACAATGACTGATTACACCTCTATATACAGTATATAACACAGGATCCACCATTTAGAATTGGTGATGTCACAGTTCACCTCCTCCTCCTGTACAATGACTGATAATACCTCTATATACAGGATATAACACAGGATCCACCATTTACAATACGTGATGTCAAAGCTCACCTCCTCCTTCTCCTGTACAATGACTGATAACACCTCTATATACAGTATATAACACAGGATCCATCATTTACAATAGATGATATCACAGCTCACCTCCTCCTCCTGTACAATGACTGATAACACCTCTATATACAGTAGATAAAAAAGGATCCACCAATTACAATAGGTGATGTCACAGCTCACCTCCCCCCCTGTGAAATGACTGACAACAACTCTATATACAGTGGATAACACAGGATCCACCATTTACATTTGGTGATATCACAGCTCACCTCCACATCCTGTGCAATGACTGATAACAACTCTATATACAGTAGATAACACAGGATCCACCATTAACAGAAGGTGATATCACAGCTCACCTCCTCCCCCTCCTGTACAATGACTGATAACACCTCTATATAGAGTAGATAACACAGAATCCACCATTCACAATAGGTGATATCACAACTCACCTCCTCCCCCTCCTGTACAATGACTGATAGCACCTCTATATATAGTAGATAACACAGGATCCTCCATTCACAATAGGTGATGTCACAGCTCACCTCCTCCTCCTGTTCAATGACTGATAACACCTCTATATACAGTATATAACACAGGATCCACCATTTCCAATAGGTGATGTCACAGCTCACCTCCTCCACATCCTGTACAATAACTGATCACACCTTTATATACAGTATATAACACAGGATCCACCATTTACAATTGGTGATGTCACAGCTCACCTCCACATCCTGTGCAATGACTTATAACACCTCTATATACAGTAGATAACACAGGATCCACCATTCACAATAGGTGATATCACAGCTCACCTCCTCCCCCTTCTGTACAATGACTGATAACACCTCTATATACAGTAGATAACACAGGATCCACCTTTCACAATAGGTGATGTCACAGCTCACCTCCTCCTCATCCTGTACAATGACTGATAACACCTCTATATACAGTAGATAACACAGGATCCACCATTCACAATTAGCAATGTCACAGCTCACCTCCTTCACATTCTGTGCAATGACTGATAACACCTCTATATACAGTATATAACACAGGATCCACCATTCACAATAGGTGATGTCACAGCTCACCTCCTCCTCCTGTACAATGATTGATAACACCTCTATATACATTATATAACACAGGATCCACCATTTACAATAGGTGATGTCACAGCTCACCTCCTCCTCCTGTACAATGACTGATAACACCTCTATATACAGTAGATAACACACGATACACCATTCACAATAGGTGATGTCACAGCTGACCTCCTCCTCCTGTACAATGACTGATAACACCTCTATATACAGTATATAACACGTGATCCACCATTTACAATAGGTGATGTCACAGCTCACCTCCTCCTCCTGTACAATGACTGATAACACCTCTATATACATTATATAACACAGGATCCACCATTTACAATAGATGATATCACAGTTCACCTCCTCCTCCTGTACAATGACTGATAATACCTCTATATACAGGATATAACACAGGATCCACCATTTACAATACGTGATGTCACAGCTCACCTCCTCCTTCTCCTGTACAATGACTGATAACACCTCTATATACAGTATATAACACAGGATCCACCATTTACAATAGATGATATCACAGCTCACCTCCTCCTCCTGTACAATGACTGATAACACCTCTATATACAGTAGATAAAAAAGGATCCACCAATTACAATAGGTGATGTCACAGCTCACCTCCCCCCCTGTGAAATGACTGACAACAACTCTATATACAGTGGATAACACAGGATCCACCATTTACATTTGGTGATATCACAGCTCACCTCCACATCCTGTGCAATGACTGATAACACCTCTATATACAGTAGATAACACAGGATCCACCATTAACACAAGGTGATATCACAGCTCACCTCCTCCCCCTCCTGTACAATGACTGATAACACCTCTATATAGAGTAGATAACACAGGATCCACCATTCACAATAGGTGATATCACAACTCACCTCCTCCCCCTCCTGTACAATGACTGATAGCACCTCTATATATAGTAGATAACACAGGATCCTCCATTCACAATAGGTGATGTCACAGCTCACCTCCTCCTCCTGTTCAATGACTGATAGCACCTCTATATACAGTATATAACACAGGATCCACCATTTCCAATAGGTGATGTCACAGCTCAACTCCTCCACATCCTGTACAATAACTGATCACACCTTTATATACAGTATATAACACAGGATCCACCATTTACAATTGGTGATGTCACAGCTCACCTCCACATCCTGTGCAATGACTTATAACACCTCTATATACAGTAGATAACACAGGATCCACCATTCACAATAGGTGATATCACAGCTCACCTCCTCCCCCTTCTGTACAATGACTGATAACACCTCTATATACAGTAGATAACACAGGATCCACCTTTCACAATAGGTGATGTCACAGCTCACCTCCTCCTCCTCCTGTACAATGACTGTTAACACCTCTATATACAGTAGATAACACAGGATCCACCATTCACAATAGGTGATGTCACAGCTCACCTCCTTCACATTCTGTGCAATGACTGATAACACCTCTATATACAGTATATAACACAGGATCCACCATTCACAATAGGTGATGTCACAGCTCACCTCCTCCTCCTGTACAATGATTGATAACACCTCTATATACATTATATAACACAGGATCCACCATTTACAATAGGTGATGTCACAGCTCACCTCCTCCTCCTGTACAATGACTGATAACACCTCTATATACAGTAGATAACACACGATCCACCAGTCACAATAGGTGATGTCACAGCTGACCTCCTCCTCCTGTACAATGATAACACCTCTATATACAGTATATAACACAGGATCCACCATTCGCAATAGGTGATGTCACAGCTGACCTCCTTCACTTCCTGTGCAATGACTGATAACACCTCTATATTCAGTAGATAACACAGGATCCACCATTCACAATAAGCGATGTCACAGCTCACCTCCTCCTCCTATATAATGACTGCTAACACCTCTATATACAGTAGATAACACAGGATCCACCATTCACAATAGGTGATGTCACAGCTCACCTCCTTCACTTCCTGTGCAATGACTGATAACACCTCTATATACAGAATATAACACAGGATCCACCATTTACAATAGGTGATGTCACAGCTGACCTCCTCCTCCTCCTGTACAATGACTGATAACACCTCTATATACAGTAGATAACACAGGATCCACCATTCACAGTAGGTGATGTCACAGCTCACCTCCTTCACTTCCTGTGCAATGACTGATAACACCTCTATATACAGTATATAACACAGGATCCACCATTCACAATAGGTGATGTCACAGCTCACCTCCTCCTCCTCCTCCTGTACAATGACTGATAACACCTCTACATACATTATATAAGACAGGATCCACCATTCACAATTAGCAATGTCACAGCTCACCTCCTCCTCCTGTACAATGAATGATAACACCTGTATATACAGCAGATAACACAGGATCCACCATTCGCAATAGGTGATATCACAGCTCACCTCCTCCTCCTGTATAATGACTGATAACACCTCTATATACAGTATATAACACAGGATCCACCTTTCACAATAGGTGAAGTCACAACTCACCTGCTCCCCCTCTTGTACAATGACTGATAACACCTCTATATACAGTAGATAACACAGGATCCACCATTTACAATAGCTGATGTCATGGCTCACCTCCTCCTCCAGTACAATGACTGATAACACCTCTATATACAGTATATAACACGTGATCCACCATTTACAATAGGTGATGTCACAGCTCACCTCCTCCTCCTGTACAATGACTGATAACACCTCTATATACATTATATAACACAGGATCCACCATTTACAATAGATGATATCACAGCTCACCTCCTCCTCCTGTACAATGACTGATAACATCTCTATATACAGTAGATAACAAAGGATCCACCAATTACTATAGGTGATATCACAGCTCACCTCCTCCCCCTCCTGTACAATGACTGATAACACCTCTATATATAGTAGAAAACACGGGATCCACCATTCACAATAGGTGATGTCACAGCTCACCTCCTCCTCCTGTACAATGACTGATAGCACCTCTATATACAGTATATCACACGGATCCACCATTTACAATAGATGATATCACAGCTCACCTCCTCCTCCTGTACACTGACTGATAACACCTCTATATACAGTTGATAACACAGGATCCACCATTTACTATAGATGATGTCAAAGCTCACCTCCTCCCCCTCCTGTACAATGACTGACAACACCTCTATATACAGTAGATAACACAGGATCCGCCATTTACAATAGGTGATGTCACAGCTCACCTCCACATCCTGTGCAATGACTGATAACACCTCTATATACAGTAGATAACACAGGATCCACCATTCACAATAGGTGATGTCACAGCTCACCTCCTCCTCCTGTACAATGATTGATAACACCTCTATATACATTATATAACACAGGAGCCACCATTTACAATAGGTGATGTCACAGCTCACCTCCTCCTCCTGTACAATGACTGATAACACCTCTATATACAGTAGATAACACAGGATCCACCATTCACAATAGGTAATGTCACAGCTCATCTCCTCCTCCTGTACAATGACTGATTTCAACTCTATATACAGTAGATAACACAGTATCCACCATTCAGAATAGGTGGTGTCACAACTCACCTCCTCCTCCTCCTCCTCATATACAATGACTGATAACACCTCTATGTACAGTAGATAACACAGGATCCAACATTTACAATAGGTGATATTACAGCTCACCTCCTCCCCCTCCTGTACAATGACTGATAACAGCTACTATATACACTATATAACACAGGATCCACCATTTACAATAGGTGATGTCACAGCTCACCTCCTCCTCATGTACAAAGACTGAAAACACCTCTATATACAGTAGATAACACAGGATCCACCGTTCACAATAGGTGATGTCACAGCTCACCTCCTCCTCCTGAATAATGAGTGATAACACCTCTATATACAGTATATCACACAGGATCCACCATTTACAATAGATGATATCACAGCTCACCTCCTCCACATCCTGTACAATAACTGATAACACCTCTATATACAGTATATAACACTGGATCCACCATTTACAATAGGTGATGTAACAGCTCACCTCCTCCTCCTCCTGTACAATGACTGATAAAACCTCTATATACAGTAGATAACACAGGAACCACCATTTACAATTGGTGATATCACAGCTCACATCCACATCCTGTGCAATGACTTATAACACCTCTATATACAGTATATAACACTGGATCCACCATTTACAATAGGTGAAGTCACAGCTCACCTCCTCCTCCTGTACAATGACTGGTAACACCTCTATATACAGTAGATTACACAGGATCCACCATTTACAATAGGTGATGTCACAGCTTACCTCCTCCTACTCCTCATGTACAATGACAGATATCACCTCTATATACAGTATATAACACAGGATCCAGCATTCACAATAGGCGATGTCACAGCTCACCTCCTCCTCCTCCTGTACAATGACTGACAACACCTCTATATAGAGTAGATTACACAGGATCCACCATTCACAATAGGTGATGTCACAGCTCACCTCCTCCTCCTCCTCATGTACATTGACTGATATAACACCTCTATATACAGTATATAACACAGGATCCACCATTAAAAATAGGTGATTTCACAGCTCACCTCCTCCTCCTGTACAATGACTGATAACACTTCTATATACAGTATATACCACAGGATCCAGCTTTTACAAGAGGTGATGTCACAGCTCACCTCCTCCTCCTCCTGTACAATGACTGCTAACACCTCTATATACAGTAGATAACACAGGATCCACCATTTACCATATGTGAGGTCACAGCTCACCTCCTCTCCTCCTGTACAATGACTGATAACATCTCTATTTACAGTAGATAACACAGGGTCCACCGTTCACAATAGGTGATGTCACAGCTCACCTCCTCCTTTTCCTCCTGTACAATGATTGATAACACCACTATATACAGTATATAACACAGGATCCACCATTTACAATAGGTGATGTCACAGCTCACCTCCTCCTCCTCCTGTACAATGACTGATAACACCTCTATATACAGTATACAACACAGGATCCACCTTTCACAATAGGTGATGTCACAGCTCACCTCCTCCTCCTCCTGTACAATGACTGATAACACCTCTATATACAGTATATAACACAGGATCCACCATTCACAATAGGTGATGTCACAACTCACCTTCTCCTTCTCCTCATGTACAATGATTGATAACACCTCTATATACAGTAGATAACACAGGATCCACCATTTACAATAGGTGATGTCACAGCTCACCTCCTCCTCCAGTACAATGACTGATAACACCTCTATATACAGTATATAACACAGGATCCACCATTTACAATAGGTGATGTCACAGCTCGTTTCCTCCTCCTATATAATGACTGATAACACCTCTATATACAGTACATAACACAGGATCCACCATTTACAATAGATGATATGACTGCTCACCTCCTCCTCCTGTACAATGACTGACAACACCTCTATATACAGTAGATAACACAGGATTCACTATTTACAATTGGTGATATCACAGGTCACCTCCACATCCTGTGCAATGACTGATAACACCTCTATATACAGTAGATAACACAGGATCCACCATTCACAATAGGTGATATCACAGCTCACCTCCTCCCCATCCTGTAAAATGACTGATAAAACCTCTATATAGAGTAGATAACACAGGATCCACCATTCACAATAGGTGATATCACAGCTCACCTCCTCCCCCTCCTGTACAATGACTGATAACACCTCTATATATAGTAAATAACACAGGATCCACCATTCACAACAGGTGATGTCACAGTTGACCTTATCCTCCTGTACAATGACTGATAGCACCTCTATATACAGTATATAACACAGGATCCACCATTCACAATAAGTGATGTCACAGCTCACCTCCTCCTCCTATATAATGACTGATAACACCTCTATATACAGTATATAACACAGGATCCACCATTCACAATAGGTGATGTCACAGCTCACCTCCTCCTCCTCCTGTACAATGACTGAAAACACCTCTACATACATTATATAACACAGGATCCACCATTCACAATAGGTGGTGTCACAGCTCACCTCCTCCTTCTCCTCCTGTACAATGATTGATAACACCACTATATACAGTATATAACACAGGATCCACCATTTACAATAGGTGATGTCACAGCTCACCTCCTCCTCCTCCTGTACAATGACTGATAACACCTCTATATACAGTATAAAACACAGGATCCACCTTTCACAATAGGTGATGTCACAGCTCATCTCCTCCTCCTATATAATGACTGATAACACCTCTATATACAGTATATAACACAGGATCCACCATTTACAATAGATGATATGACTGCTCACCTCCTCCTCCTGTACAATGACTGACAACACCTCTATATACAGTAGATAACACAGGATTCACTATTTACAATTGGTGATATCACAGCTCACCTCCACATCCTGTGCAATGACTGATAACACCTCTATATACAGTAGATAACACAGGATCCACCATTCACAATAGGTGATATCACAGCTCACCTCCTCCCCATCCTGTACAATGACTGATAAAACCTCTATATAGAGTAGATAACACAGGATCCACCATTCACAATAGGTGTTATCACAGCTCACCTCCTCCCCCTCCTGTACAATGACTGATAACACCTCTATATATAGTAAATAACACAGGATCCACCATTCACAACAGGTGATGTCACAGCTCACCTCCTCCTCCTCCTGTACAATGACTGATAACACCTCTATATACAGTAGATAACACAGGATCCTCCATTCACAATAGGTGAAGTCACAGCTCACCTCCTCCTCCTGTACAATGACTGATAACACCTCTATATACAGTAGATAACACAGGATCCTCCATTCACAATAGGTGATATCACAGCTCACATCCTCCCCTCCTGTACAATGACTGATAACACCTTTACACCTCTTTATACAGTAGATAACACAGGATCCACCATTCACAATAGATGATGTCACAGCTCACCTCCTCCCCCTCCTGTACAATGACTGATAACAGCTAATATATACAGTAGATAACACAGGATCCACCATTCACAATAGGTGATGTCACAGCTCACCTCCTCCTCCTCCTGTACAATGACTGATAACACCTCTATATACAGTAGATAACACAGGATCCTCCATTCACAATAGGTGAAGTCACAGCTCACCTCCTCCTCCTGTACAATGACTGATAACACCTCTATATACAGTAGATAACACAGGATCCTCCATTCACAATAGGTGATATCACAGCTCACATCCTCCCCTCCTGTACAATGACTGATAACACCTTTACACCTCTTTATACAGTAGATAACACAGGATCCACCATTCACAATAGATGATGTCTCAGCTCACCTCCTCCTCACGTACAATGACTGATAACACCTCTATGTACAGTAGATAACAAAGGAACAACTATTTACAATAAGTGATGTCACAGCTCACCTCCTCCTGTACAATGACTGATAACACCTCTGTATACAGTAGATAACACAGGATCCATCGTTCACAATAGGTGAAGTCACAGCTCACCTCCTCCTCCTGTACAATGACTGGTAACACCTCTATATACAGTAGATTACACAGGATCCACCATTTACAATAGGTGATGTCACAGCTCACCTCCTCCTACTCCTAATGTACAATGACTGATAACACCTCTATATACAGTAGATAACACAGGATCCACCATTCACAATAGGTGATATCACAGCTCACCTCCTCGCCCTCCTGTACAATGACTGATAACACCTCTATATATAGTAGATAACACAGGGTCCACCATTCACAATAGGTGATGTCACAGCTCACTTCCTCCTCCTGTACAATGACAGATATCACCTCTATATACAGTATATAACACAGGATCGAGCATTCACAATAGGCGATATCACAGCTCACCTCCTCCTCCTCCTGTACAATGACTGACAACACCTCTATATAGAGTAGATTACACAGGATCCACCATTCACAATAGGTGATGTCACAGCTCACCTCCTCCTCCTGTACAATGACTGAAAACACCACTACATACAGTAGATAACACAGGATCCACCATTCACAATAGGTGATGTCACAGCTCACCTCCTCCTCCTCCTCATGTACAATGACTGATATAACACCTCTATATACAGTATATAACACAGGATCCACCATTAAAAATAGGTGATTTCACAGCTCACCTCCTCCTCCTGTACAATGACTGATAACACTTCTATATACAGTATATACCACAGGATCCACCATTTACAAGAGGTGATATCACAGCTCACATCCTCCCCTCCTGTACAATGACTGATAACACCTTTACACCTCTTTATACAGTAGATAACACAGGATCCACCATTCACAATAGATGATGTCTCAGCTCACCTCCTCCTCACGTACAATGACTGATAACACCTCTATGTACAGTAGATAACAAAGGAACAACTATTTACAATAAGTGATGTCACAGCTCACCTCCTCCTGTACAATGACTGATAACACCTCTGTATACAGTAGATAACACAGGATCCATCGTTCACAATAGGTGAAGTCACAGCTCACCTCCTCCTCCTGTACAATGACTGGTAACACCTCTATATACAGTAGATTACACAGGATCCACCATTTACAATAGGTGATGTCACAGCTCACCTCCTCCTCCTCCTCCTGTACAATGACTGATAACACCTCTACATACATTATATAAGACAGGATCCACCATTCACAATTAGCAATGTCACAGCTCACCTCCTCCTCCTGTACAATGAATGATAACACCTGTATATACAGCAGATAACACAGGATCCACCATTCGCAATAGGTGATATCACAGCTCACCTCCTCCTCCTGTATAATGACTGATAACACCTCTATATACAGTATATAACACAGGATCCACCTTTCACAATAGGTGAAGTCACAACTCACCTGCTCCCCCTCTTGTACAATGACTGATAACACCTCTATATACAGTAGATAACACAGGATCCACCATTTACAATAGCTGATGTCATGGCTCACCTCCTCCTCCAGTACAATGACTGATAACACCTCTATATACAGTATATAACACGTGATCCACCATTTACAATAGGTGATGTCACAGCTCACCTCCTCCTCCTGTACAATGACTGATAACACCTCTATATACATTATATAACACAGGATCCACCATTTACAATAGATGATATCACAGCTCACCTCCTCCTCCTGTACAATGACTGATAACATCTCTATATACAGTAGATAACAAAGGATCCACCAATTACTATAGGTGATATCACAGCTCACCTCCTCCCCCTCCTGTACAATGACTGATAACACCTCTATATATAGTAGAAAACACGGGATCCACCATTCACAATAGGTGATGTCACAGCTCACCTCCTCCTCCTGTACAATGACTGATAGCACCTCTATATACAGTATATCACACGGATCCACCATTTACAATAGATGATATCACAGCTCACCTCCTCCTCCTGTACACTGACTGATAACACCTCTATATACAGTTGATAACACAGGATCCACCATTTACTATAGATGATGTCAAAGCTCACCTCCTCCCCCTCCTGTACAATGACTGACAACACCTCTATATACAGTAGATAACACAGGATCCGCCATTTACAATAGGTGATGTCACAGCTCACCTCCACATCCTGTGCAATGACTGATAACACCTCTATATACAGTAGATAACACAGGATCCACCATTCACAATAGGTGATGTCACAGCTCACCTCCTCCTCCTGTACAATGATTGATAACACCTCTATATACATTATATAACACAGGATCCACCATTTACAATAGGTGATGTCACAGCTCACCTCCTCCTCCTGTACAATGACTGATAACACCTCTATATACAGTAGATAACACAGGATCCACCATTCACAATAGGTAATGTCACAGCTCATCTCCTCCTCCTGTACAATGACTGATTTCAACTCTATATACAGTAGATAACACAGTATCCACCATTCAGAATAGGTGGTGTCACAACTCACCTCCTCCTCCTCCTCCTCATATACAATGACTGATAACACCTCTATGTACAGTAGATAACACAGGATCCAACATTTACAATAGGTGATATTACAGCTCACCTCCTCCCCCTCCTGTACAATGACTGATAACAGCTACTATATACACTATATAACACAGGATCCACCATTTACAATAGGTGATGTCACAGCTCACCTCCTCCTCATGTACAAAGACTGAAAACACCTCTATATACAGTAGATAACACAGGATCCACCGTTCACAATAGGTGATGTCACAGCTCACCTCCTCCTCCTGAATAATGAGTGATAACACCTCTATATACAGTATATCACACAGGATCCACCATTTACAATAGATGATATCACAGCTCACCTCCTCCACATCCTGTACAATAACTGATAACACCTCTATATACAGTATATAACACTGGATCCACCATTTACAATAGGTGATGTCACAGCTCACCTCCTCCTCCTCCTGTACAATGACTGATAAAACCTCTATATACAGTAGATAACACAGGAACCACCATTTACAATTGGTGATATCACAGCTCACATCCACATCCTGTGCAATGACTTATAACACCTCTATATACAGTATATAACACTGGATCCACCATTTACAATAGGTGAAGTCACAGCTCACCTCCTCCTCCTGTACAATGACTGGTAACACCTCTATATACAGTAGATTACACAGGATCCACCATTTACAATAGGTGATGTCACAGCTTACCTCCTCCTACTCCTCATGTACAATGACAGATATCACCTCTATATACAGTATATAACACAGGATCCAGCATTCACAATAGGCGATGGCACAGCTCACCTCCTCCTCCTCCTGTACAATGACTGACAACACCTCTATATAGAGTAGATTACACAGGATCCACCATTCACAATAGGTGATGTCACAGCTCACCTCCTCCTCCTCCTCATGTACATTGACTGATATAACACCTCTATATACAGTATATAACACAGGATCCACCATTAAAAATAGGTGATTTCACAGCTCACCTCCTCCTCCTGTACAATGACTGATAACACTTCTATATACAGTATATACCACAGGATCCAGCTTTTACAAGAGGTGATGTCACAGCTCACCTCCTCCTCCTCCTGTACAATGACTGCTAACACCTCTATATACAGTAGATAACACAGGATCCACCATTTACCATATGTGAGGTCACAGCTCACCTCCTCTCCTCCTGTACAATGACTGATAACATCTCTATTTACAGTAGATAACACAGGATCCACCGTTCACAATAGGTGATGTCACAGCTCACCTCCTCCTTTTCCTCCTGTACAATGATTGATAACACCACTATATACAGTATATAACACAGGATCCACCATTTACAATAGGTGATGTCACAGCTCACCTCCTCCTCCTCCTGTACAATGACTGATAACACCTCTATATACAGTATACAACACAGGATCCACCTTTCACAATAGGTGATGTCACAGCTCACCTCCTCCTCCTCCTGTACAATGACTGATAACACCTCTATATACAGTATATAACACAGGATCCACCATTCACAATAGGTGATGTCACAACTCACCTTCTCCTTCTCCTCATGTACAATGATTGATAACACCTCTATATACAGTAGATAACACAGGATCCACCATTTACAATAGGTGATGTCACAGCTCACCTCCTCCTCCAGTACAATGACTGATAACACCTCTATATACAGTATATAACACAGGATCCACCATTTACAATAGGTGATGTCACAGCTCGTTTCCTCCTCCTATATAATGACTGATAACACCTCTATATACAGTACATAACACAGGATCCACCATTTACAATAGATGATATGACTGCTCACCTCCTCCTCCTGTACAATGACTGACAACACCTCTATATACAGTAGATAACACAGGATTCACTATTTACAATTGGTGATATCACAGGTCACCTCCACATCCTGTGCAATGACTGATAACACCTCTATATACAGTAGATAACACAGGATCCACCATTCACAATAGGTGATATCACAGCTCACCTCCTCCCCATCCTGTAAAATGACTGATAAAACCTCTATATAGAGTAGATAACACAGGATCCACCATTCACAATAGGTGATATCACAGCTCACCTCCTCCCCCTCCTGTACAATGACTGATAACACCTCTATATATAGTAAATAACACAGGATCCACCATTCACAACAGGTGATGTCACAGTTGACCTTATCCTCCTGTACAATGACTGATAGCACCTCTATATACAGTATATAACACAGGATCCACCATTCACAATAAGTGATGTCACAGCTCACCTCCTCCTCCTATATAATGACTGATAACACCTCTATATACAGTATATAACACAGGATCCACCATTCACAATAGGTGATGTCACAGCTCACCTCCTCCTCCTCCTGTACAATGACTGAAAACACCTCTACATACATTATATAACACAGGATCCACCATTCACAATAGGTGGTGTCACAGCTCACCTCCTCCTTCTCCTCCTGTACAATGATTGATAACACCACTATATACAGTATATAACACAGGATCCACCATTTACAATAGGTGATGTCACAGCTCACCTCCTCCTCCTCCTGTACAATGACTGATAACACCTCTATATACAGTATAAAACACAGGATCCACCTTTCACAATAGGTGATGTCACAGCTCATCTCCTCCTCCTATATAATGACTGATAACACCTCTATATACAGTATATAACACAGGATCCACCATTTACAATAGATGATATGACTGCTCACCTCCTCCTCCTGTACAATGACTGACAACACCTCTATATACAGTAGATAACACAGGATTCACTATTTACAATTGGTGATATCACAGCTCACCTCCACATCCTGTGCAATGACTGATAACACCTCTATATACAGTAGATAACACAGGATCCACCATTCACAATAGGTGATATCACAGCTCACCTCCTCCCCATCCTGTACAATGACTGATAAAACCTCTATATAGAGTAGATAACACAGGATCCACCATTCACAATAGGTGTTATCACAGCTCACCTCCTCCCCCTCCTGTACAATGACTGATAACACCTCTATATATAGTAAATAACACAGGATCCACCATTCACAACAGGTGATGTCACAGCTCACCTCCTCCTCCTCCTGTACAATGACTGATAACACCTCTATATACAGTAGATAACACAGGATCCTCCATTCACAATAGGTGAAGTCACAGCTCACCTCCTCCTCCTGTACAATGACTGATAACACCTCTATATACAGTAGATAACACAGGATCCTCCATTCACAATAGGTGATATCACAGCTCACATCCTCCCCTCCTGTACAATGACTGATAACACCTTTACACCTCTTTATACAGTAGATAACACAGGATCCACCATTCACAATAGATGATGTCACAGCTCACCTCCTCCCCCTCCTGTACAATGACTGATAACAGCTAATATATACAGTAGATAACACAGGATCCACCATTCACAATAGGTGATGTCACAGCTCACCTCCTCCTCCTCCTGTACAATGACTGATAACACCTCTATATACAGTAGATAACACAGGATCCTCCATTCACAATAGGTGAAGTCACAGCTCACCTCCTCCTCCTGTACAATGACTGATAACACCTCTATATACAGTAGATAACACAGGATCCTCCATTCACAATAGGTGATATCACAGCTCACATCCTCCCCTCCTGTACAATGACTGATAACACCTTTACACCTCTTTATACAGTAGATAACACAGGATCCACCATTCACAATAGATGATGTCTCAGCTCACCTCCTCCTCACGTACAATGACTGATAACACCTCTATGTACAGTAGATAACAAAGGAACAACTATTTACAATAAGTGATGTCACAGCTCACCTCCTCCTGTACAATGACTGATAACACCTCTGTATACAGTAGATAACACAGGATCCATCGTTCACAATAGGTGAAGTCACAGCTCACCTCCTCCTCCTGTACAATGACTGGTAACACCTCTATATACAGTAGATTACACAGGATCCACCATTTACAATAGGTGATGTCACAGCTCACCTCCTCCTACTCCTAATGTACAATGACTGATAACACCTCTATATACAGTAGATAACACAGGATCCACCATTCACAATAGGTGATATCACAGCTCACCTCCTCGCCCTCCTGTACAATGACTGATAACACCTCTATATATAGTAGATAACACAGGGTCCACCATTCACAATAGGTGATGTCACAGCTCACTTCCTCCTCCTGTACAATGACAGATATCACCTCTATATACAGTATATAACACAGGATCGAGCATTCACAATAGGCGATATCACAGCTCACCTCCTCCTCCTCCTGTACAATGACTGACAACACCTCTATATAGAGTAGATTACACAGGATCCACCATTCACAATAGGTGATGTCACAGCTCACCTCCTCCTCCTGTACAATGACTGAAAACACCACTACATACAGTAGATAACACAGGATCCACCATTCACAATAGGTGATGTCACAGCTCACCTCCTCCTCCTCCTCATGTACAATGACTGATATAACACCTCTATATACAGTATATAACACAGGATCCACCATTAAAAATAGGTGATTTCACAGCTCACCTCCTCCTCCTGTACAATGACTGATAACACTTCTATATACAGTATATACCACAGGATCCACCATTTACAAGAGGTGATATCACAGCTCACATCCTCCCCTCCTGTACAATGACTGATAACACCTTTACACCTCTTTATACAGTAGATAACACAGGATCCACCATTCACAATAGATGATGTCTCAGCTCACCTCCTCCTCACGTACAATGACTGATAACACCTCTATGTACAGTAGATAACAAAGGAACAACTATTTACAATAAGTGATGTCACAGCTCACCTCCTCCTGTACAATGACTGATAACACCTCTGTATACAGTAGATAACACAGGATCCATCGTTCACAATAGGTGAAGTCACAGCTCACCTCCTCCTCCTGTACAATGACTGGTAACACCTCTATATACAGTAGATTACACAGGATCCACCATTTACAATAGGTGATGTCACAGCTCACCTCCTCCTACTCCTAATGTACAATGACTGATAACACCTCTATATACAGTAGATAACACAGGATCCACCATTCACAATAGGTGATATCACAGCTCACCTCCTCGCCCTCCTGTACAATGACTGATAACACCTCTATATATAGTAGATAACACAGGGTCCACCATTCACAATAGGTGATGTCACAGCTCACTTCCTCCTCCTGTACAATGACAGATATCACCTCTATATACAGTATATAACACAGGATCCAGCATTCACAATAGGCGATATCACAGCTCACCTCCTCCTCCTCCTGCACAATGACTGACAACACCTCTATATAGAGTAGATTACACAGGATCCACCATTCACAATAGGTGATGTCACAGCTCACCTCCTCCTCCTGTACAATGACTGAAAACACCACTACATACAGTAGATAACACAGGATCCACCATTCACAATAGGTGATGTCACAGCTCACCTCCTCCTCCTCCTCATGTACAATGACTGATATAACACCTCTATATACAGTATATAACACAGGATCCACCATTAAAAATAGGTGATTTCACAGCTCACCTCCTCCTCCTGTACAATGACTGATAACACTTCTATATACAGTATATACCACAGGATCCACCATTTACAAGAGGTGATGTCACAGCTCACCTCCTCCTCCTCCTGTACAATGACTGCTAACACCTCTATATACAGTAGATAACACAGGATCCACCATTTACCATAGGTGAGGTCACAGCTCACCTCCTCTCCTCCTGTACAATGACTGATAACATCTCTATTTACAGTAGATAACACAGGATCCACCGTTCACAATAGGTGATGTCACAGCTCACCTCCTCCTCCAGTACAATGACTGATAACACCTCTATATACAGTATATAACACAGGATCCACCATTTACAATAGATGATATGACTGCTCACCTCCTCCTCCTGTACAATGACTGACAACACCTCTATATACAGTAGATAACACAGGATTCACTATTTACAATTGGTGATATCACAGGTCACCTCCACATCCTGTGCAATGACTGATAACACCTCTATATAGAGTAGATAACACAGGATCCACCATTCACAATAGGTGATATCTCAGCTCACCTCCTCCCCCTCCTGTACAATGACTGATAACACCTCTATATATAGTAAATAACACAGGATCCACCATTCACAACAGGTGATGTCACAGTTGACCTTATCCTCCTGTACAATGACTGATAGCACCTCTATATACAGTATGTAACACAGGATCCACCATTCACAATAAGTGATGTCACAGCTCACCTCCTCCTCCTATATAATGACTGATAACACCTCTATATACAGTAGATAACACAGGATCCACCATTCACAATAGGTGATGTCACAGCTCACCTCCTCCTCCTCCTCCTGTACAATGACTGATAACACCTCTACATACATTATATAACACAGGATCCACCATTCACAATAGGTGGTGTCACAGCTCACCTCCTCCTTCTCCTCCTGTACAATGATTGATAACACCACTATATACAGTATATAACACAGGATCCACCATTTACAATAGGTGATGTCACAGCTCACCTCCTCCTCCTCCTGTACAATGACTGATAACACCTCTATATACAGTATAAAACACAGGATCCACCTTTCACAATAGGTGATGTCACAGCTCACCTCCTCCTCCTGTACAATGACTGATAACACCTCTATATACAGTATATAACACAGGATCCACCTTTCACAATAGGTGATGTCACAACTCACCTTCTCCTCCTCCTCATGTACAATGACTGATAACACCTCTATATACAGTAGATAACACAGGATCCACCATTTACAATAGGTGATGTCACAGCTCACCTCCTCCTCCAGTACAATGACTGATAACACCTCTATATACAGTATATAACACAGGATCCACCATTTACAATAGGTGATGTCACAGCTCATCTCCTCCTCCTATATAATGACTGATAACACCTCTATATACAGTATATAACACAGGATCCACCATTTACAATAGATGATATGACTGCTCACCTCCTCCTCCTGTACAATGACTGACAACACCTCTATATACAGTAGATAACACAGGATTCACTATTTACAATTTGTGATATCACAGCTCACCTCCACATCCTGTGCAATGACTGATAACACCTCTATATACAGTAGATAACACAGGATCCACCATTCACAATAGGTGATATCACAGCTCACCTCCTCCCCATCCTGTACAATGACTGATAAAACCTCTATATATAGTGTAGATAACACAGGATCCACCATTCACAATAGGTGATATCACAGCTCACCTCCTCCCCCTCCTGTACAATGACTGATAACACCTCTATATATAGTAAATAACACAGGCTCCACCATTCACAACAGGTGATGTCACAGTTGACCTCATCCTCCTGTACAATGACTGATAGCACCTCTATATACAGTATATAACACAGGATCCACCATTTACAATAAGTGATGTCACAGCTCACCTCCTCCTCCTACATAATGACTGATAACACCTCTATATACAGTAGATAACACAGGATCCACCATTCACAATAGGTGATGTCACAGCTCACCTCCTCCTCCTGTACAATGACTGATAACACCTCTACATACATTATATAACACAGGATCCACCATTCACAATAGGTGGTGTCACAGCTCACCTCCTCCTCCTGTACAATGACTGATAACACCTGTATATACAGTAGATAACACAGGATCCACCATTCACAATAGGTGATGTTACAGCTCACCTCCTCCTCCTCCTGTACAATGACTGATAACACCTCTAAATACAGTTTATCAGTGATTTTCAACCAGTGTGCCGCGACACATGGTTGGGTGTGCCGCGGGGAAAGTTCCCCAAACTATGGTGCCCCTTGTGTTTTGTTTCCCGGCAATGCGCTCGATGCGCAGTCACGCCTTCTTACAATGTAGGAGACGTGTACAATAACACATGCGCAAGCTTTGAACCTCGCGCGACTTAGTGACGTCACCGAGGCCGGCGCGTCATCCTGAGAGTGGAGAGACTCTCGCATTTGCCCGCCGCCAAGGTAATGCCCGCCAATAATGCTGACTATATGAGCTTTTGCCTGAGTATATGAACTGTTGGCAGAATACTCAGCATATGAGCTGGTACTTTTAGTACTCCAGTAGTATACTGCATATAACAATGAGAAATGTAAAATGAGAAATACTATAGTCATGAGGCTGGAGTACTACAAGTACCAGCTCATATGCTGAGTATGACGCGCCCCTGGGCCTGTGTCGCGCTGCGTTGCGCACGCGAGAGCTTACCCGGAGCCGGATCTCTTGAGGGTTGTAGTCTCGTGGCGGTGACCCGGTCCGTGCCCAGGGAGTCAAACTGAGCGGCGATGTAACAGCGGTAGATGCAGGACGACTACGCCACCCGTTGAATGCAGCTATGGAGCTGCCGCTGCAGGACAGTCCGCTGAGGCCGGTGGATGGATGGTGCAGCGTAGATGGTATAACCCCCAACGGGAGGGGTATGGCCTCAGGGCAGCAGATGTGGATGATGGGGGTAGCAGGAACCACTCAGAGACGGTGCGGTGTAATTCAGGGTCTTTACTGGTAACAACGATAGACCCTCCCGGAGTACTTGCTAGTGAACGGGGCCTGGTCAGTCCTTGAGCAGATGGGATCTCCCCTGGCCAGGCGGAGTTGTAGGCCTCCCAAACTGACTGTACTCTTCTGGCTACCTTACTAGAAGCGGATATAAGTAGCCCACGTCCCTGAGTGTACCGTGTGGTGCTCACCCGTATGGCCGGTGACTCGGGGCCTTCTAATGGCTTCCGCTCCATGATGGCGGTGCTGGTCCCACGCGTGTGACCGTGCCTTCGGGTTTCTGGGCCTGAGGACCTGAAATCCCCTGCCGGTCGGCTTCTGCTGCTGGGTAAGAGTTAGTCCCCACAGCCTCGGACGCCGGGTCCGGTAAGAAAGCTTCTCAGTCAGGGCGAGCTCTGCAGCTGCCAGCCCCTGACTCGTAGTAGTATTGCTTCTGCTGTTTCTTGTCTCTACTCTCCTTGACTGCTAACTCTGCTTCAGCCCCGGGTTTATATAGGGGAAGTTCTTCCCCTCCCAAGACTGGGCAGGAGGTGTGGCATGCACAGGATCCCTGACCAAAGGACCTCCCACCTGCTCTCAGACATAACATCTCTATCACTGTGGCAACCAGACCCCTGGGGTGTCACATTCCCCCCTAGTGAAATTTAGTACTCCGGGACTAAACATATTTTAGAAAAACATAACAAGATAAAAACAATAATAATACAATAAGAAAAACATATAAAGTTGGTTACGGCATGTCCGTAACCGGGTGCAGTCTTTGAAGAAAAGCAAGGTGTCCATTTCACCAAAACAGGGAGACGTAACCAGGTAGGGGTTTGTCCTACCCCGAGTCCTTAACAGTCTTTAGTCCGTCCTGGGTTACGCTCCAACTATGTACAAGGATTCCCGGTAAATCCACCAAGGATTCCTAAAAATAACTGGAAACACAAAATTATACACAAGCAACAATACACAGATAAACATAAATAAAACCATTTATACACTTCAAATCCTCCAGCGTGCGGGTAACTGGCCTCTAGTGGCCCTAGTGGACCTACGGAGCTGACTGTCTGGCCCTGAACTACAGGGTGTAGGAGCTGTCAAGGGTAAACTGGGCAGCTGTCTACCGGCTCTTTGTCTCACTAGGGGTACGGCAGGCTCACTATAAGCAGAGGGTTGATCCTCCTGTTCTGCTTGTGTGGAGTCTTCTGCCTCCTGGACCGGCTGTTCTTCCAGCTCTACCTGTTGCTCCGTAGGTGCTTGGGATGCTGGTTGGAGGAAGGTGAGTACGGGTACCACAACTGCACCATTGACTTGAGTCCAAGACCGAGGGAAGTCCCCGAGCACAGTACTAACCATATCTTCCCTTTCCTCTACGGGTCGATGGTCTTCTTGTTCCTCTTCAGGGTTCCTCAGTTGTTCGGGACACTTCTTCAGGTGGTCCCGGGATACAATGGCTGTGGTTTCCCCTCCGTCTTTACTGATGGTACAAACCTTCGGGTTCTCGTGGCTTGAGGGCAGTACGGTGTACGGGTCCTTCTCCCACTGGTCGTCCAACTTGTGGAGCCGTCTCTTCCTCTTCAAGACCTGCTCTCCGGGTACCAGGGGAACAGCGGGAGCATACTGGTTGTAAGTTTTCTCTTGTCTTTCCCTAGCCTGACAGAGACTTCGCTCCACGCTCTCCTGTACTCTCCGGTACTGCTGCTGCCTCTCTGTGTCCCAGTCTGTTTCTGGTGAAGTGTCCTCGGGTGTCAGGACTCCCATTTCCAGGTCAACAGGTAACTTACCAGGTTTTGCCCTCATTAGGTAAGCCGGGGTACAGTTGGTGGAACCTACCGGGATGTGGTTGTATAGGTCCACCAGATCGGGCAACTTCTCAGGCCACAGACTGCGTTCTTCCAGGGGCAACGTTTTTAGAAGATCCATTACCACCTGGTTCATTTTCTCACAAAGTCCATTAGTTTGCGGATGGTAGGGTGTCGTCCTTATCTTCCGGCAGCCATACAGATTGCAGAATTCCTGGAAGACCTCCGCTTCAAAGGCAGGTCCCTGGTCCGTCAGCACTTGGTCCGGGTACCCGTGTGGACGGCAAAAGTGCTGCTGGAAGGCTCTAGCTGCTATTTGAGCCGTTAAGTCCTTGACGGGGACGACAACCAGAAACCGGGAGTAATGATCCACGATGGTTAACGCGTAGACGTAGCCACTTCTGCTTGGGGTCAGTTTTACATGATCCAAGGCTACCAGTTCCAACGGTTGCCGGGTGACGATGGACTGCAGGGGAGTCTTCTGGCTGGCACGGTCCTTCCTTCTCAGGTTGCACGGGCCACAGTCTCTGCACCACTTCTCGATGGTTCCCCTCATGCCTACCCAGTGGAACCGCTCGCGCAGCAGGAACTCCAGCTTCTTCCACCCGAAGTGTCCAGCTCCGTCGTGGTATGCCTCCATCACCATGGCTGCGTCTCTTCGTGGCACCACTACTTGCCAGAGTAATTCATGCGTCCGGGAGTTAACCATTCTGCGGCACAACTTCCCTTTGTAAAGGAACAGTCGACTCTTCTCTGCCCATAGTTGTTTGGCTTCCTCCGGAGCGTCTGGTTCAAGGCGAGCCTCCGGCCGAGTCAGCATCTCCTTCACCAGTCGGACGGCAGGGTCGCTGTCTTGCGTTTCCGCCCAGTTGTAGTGGGGTAAGGGGTTCAACGTAGCAGCCTGCTTACTCCTTACCCGGTGGGAATACTGGATAGTCCCATGACGGTGGAACGCAGGGAGTTCAACTTCTTCCAGTCCCTCCGGATCTTCTCCTCCGTCCGGCAGGTTGGGCATCCTGGACAGGGCGTCCGCGTTGGTATTGGAGCGTCCTGCCCGGTATTTGATTGTGAACTCGTAGTTGGACAGACGGGCCATCCACCTCTGCTCCAGGGCACCGAGTCTTGCCGTGTCCAGGTGTGTCAACGGGTTGTTATCCGTGTACACGGTGAACCGGGAAGAAGCGAGGTAATGCTTAAAGCGCTCGGTGACTGCCCATACTACGGCCAGGAACTCTAGCTTAAATGAGCTGTAATTCTCGGGGTTCCTTTCGGTGGGTCGCAGTTTTCGGCTGGCGTAGGCGATTACTCGGTCCTTCCCCTGCTGGATCTGGGACAGTACGGCTCCTAGCCCGATGTTACTGGCGTCGGTGTAGAGGATAAAGGGCTGGCTATAATCCGGGTACGCCAGGATTTCGTCCCCCGTGAGGGCCATCTTCAGCTGGCGGAAGGACTCTTCTTCCAGCTCCTCCCATTTGAAGGGCGGCTTCTGGTTCTTGGCCTTCCGGGACTGGCCTATCAGGAGGTCCTGCATAGGTGCTGCCTTTTTGGTGAAACCGGGAATAAACCTTTGGTAGTAGCCTACCAACCCGAGGAACTGCCGCACTTCTTTTACGCTGGAGGGGCTTGGCCATTCCTTAATTGCGGTGATCTTATCAGGGTCGGGAGCCACTCCGTCAGCGCTCACCACGTGTCCCAGGTACTGCACCTTTGGTTTCAGGAGGTGACACTTGGAGGGTTTCACCTTTAGGCCGTAACTTGCCAGAGCTTCGAACACTTCCGCCAGGTGTTTCAGGTGGTCCTCATACGTCTTGGAATATACGATGACATCGTCCAGGTACAACAGGACCGTCTCGAAGTTTCTGTGGCCCAGACAACACTCCATTAGTCGTTGGAAGGTTCCCGGTGCGTTGCAGAGTCCGAACGGCATGCAGGTGAACTCGCTAAGTCCCATCGGGGTGGTGAATGCGGTCTTCTCCCGGTCCGCCTCTGCTACAGGAACCTGCCAGTACCCGCTAGTGAGATCCAAGGTAGAGAAGAAGTTAGCAGATCTTAAAGCAGCCAATGACTCCTCTATCCTTGGTAAGGGGTACGCATCCTTGTGTGTGATACGATTGATTTTCCGGTAATCTACACACATCCTCATGGTGTTGTCTTTCTTTCGGACTAAGACTAGTGGAGCTGCCCAGGGGCTACAGCTATCCCTGATCACCCCAGCCTCCTTCATGTCTCTAAGCATCCCCTTGGCGTGTTGGTAGTGGGCAGGGGGTACGGGTCGATACCTCTCTTTTATAGGAGGATGGTCTCCCGTGGGGATGTGGTGTTCTACCCCCTTGACTCGCCCGAAGTCTAACGGGTGTTTACTGAACACTCTCTCGTACTCCTGAACCACCCGATAGACTCCTTGTTTCTGGTGGGCGGGAGTGGAGTCAGTACCCAGATGTAGTTGCTGACACCAGTCCTCCATGTTTTTCTTAGAGCCGTTACCTTCCTCCGGGTGAGATGGAGGCAAGGGTTCCACAGATTGTATAGAATTTTGGTTAATGGTATATAATTTGGCTAGCGTGGCATACCGGGGCAGGTACACTTCCCTCTCCCCGATATTTATTATGCGAACGGGCACCCTCCCATGGCGTACATCAACCACCCCCCGTGCTGTCAAAATGGTGGGCCTACTGTCCGAGTAAACTGGTTCTACCATTGCCTGGTAATCTCTACCTCTCAGACCAATAGCTGCCCGGCACCAAATCATCATTTCACTTTTTGGGGGCATGGCAATAGGAAAAGGGTCACACATTCTTACGCTACCAATCTCACCGCCGGAGAGTTCCACCTGTTGCCGTCGCATCAGTGCCCGGATCTCTTTCTGGAGCACCCGCTGCTCGCCGGAGCTGGCGTTCTTGGCAACCTGCTGTAAAAGGAAAATCACCTCTGCAAGACAATTTTCAATTACATTAGTTCCTAGAGTTATTTTTGGGTGACTCTCATGTTTGTCAATATCTACAATGATCAGTCCCTGTGCTGCCAGTTCGACTCTACCGATTTTGATGGTCACCTCTTTAAATCCGATCTGTGGCACGGGCTGGCCATTGCTGGCGATGATACTCAAGTCGTCGTCAGGGTAGCGGGTAATATCCGAGTCATTCCAGTACTGCTTAAAGAGCACGTACGGGATGGTGGTGACCTGTGACCCGGTGTCCAGTAGGGCACTCATGGGAATGCCATCCAGTACCACAGGCAAGACTGGACGTCCTCCCACATATCTGTCGCGCCAGTTCGATGGGCCTGGTGATCTTTTTCCTGGGGGTTGGCCCTCTACCCCAGGTTGTGCCCGTTTAAAGAACAGTACCTTGCCATATGTCCAGGTTGATTGCAGCGGCGGCAGATGGGTCGTCCGTCCTCGCTGTATCGGTCACTGGGTCTCCCTCTGGCCGGTGGGGTCCTCCTTGGTCGACGCCACGGGATGTCCTCCGGTCCGGATGCCAGCTGGATCTTCCCTGGGGTGTAAGCCTGTAAAGACTGCACAGTTCGGGTTAGCGCAGCAACGCTCTTAGCTAGCTCTTGGACCTGATGGTGTAGGTCTGGAGCCGGGTCATTGTCCAAAGCCTGCGCATCAGCTCCCACAGGCCCTGCCGACAAGGGCGCCGCCTCCTGGTGGTAAGTGATAGCAGGGCGCTTGTGGGTCACAACGCCACCCGGTGCCGGTTCTCGGAGCACCCGGATGGCTCTGTCCTTGAACTGTGCAAAGCCCAGATGGGGATCCTGTAAGGCCATTGCCCGCAACTGGGTTCGGTGGGTATTACAATACAGTCCCTCTATAAACTGTTCGGTCAACAGCCTGTCCTCGTTTCCCACTCCATCAGGGTCGGTCTGCTTAATGGCCCTCAGGGCCTCTTGTAGGTTTAGTGCATAGTCCCTTATACTCTCATGCGCTCGCTGCTTGCACCCGTAGAATCTAAGCTTAATCTCGGCTGAGGTGCGGGTATCAAAGGTGTCCTTCAGCCGGGTTAGTATCCCTGTGACAGTCTTCCTCCCAGGTGGCCAGGATTTTACTTCCCTTTTGGCTGCCCCGGTTAGTTGGGCCACCAGGATGCTCACTTTTTGCTCTTCTGTGAGGGGGTACACCTGGAAGAGGCTATCCAGCTTTTCTCTAAAGTCATGCAGGGTATGTGACTCCCCTGAGTACTGGGGTAGCCAAGCTGCTCCCGGGATATAGGGCATGGTGAAGGGCATAACTGCAGCAGCGGTAGCGCTGGCGGGGGTTGAGGCAGTGAAGCTCTCCTCCGTATCCGACATCTTCCTCCCCCCTAGTGGACCGTGGCCTACCTTGCGATGATCCTCTTCCGTAGGCCGCGGCTCCGCAGTGGATCGTCAGGGTTGAGGACCTTCCGTCGCGCTCCTGTGACGTCGGCGTCTGCTGGGCTCCTTCCAGGACCTTACGCAACGTCCGGACGTGAGGCGGGGCTTCAGTTCTCGCGCGCTTTCGGAGTCCACGCCCCTCTTCTTCCCGCGCAGCGTCCTCAAGATGGCGTCCAATGGCGGGAAAACTCCACGGATGGCGGGAAGAAGGCAGAAGATGGCGCCGGATGGCGGGAAACTTCACCGATGGCGGGAAGAAGGCTGAAGATGGCGCCGGATGGCGGGAATCTTCACCACAGGTAAGTTTGAAAAGTCTCTTTTTCAGGCACGCAGTACCCGGTGGTTGCGGGCACGAAATCCTGCCGACTACGCCAAAGTTGACGCGCCCCTGGGCCTGTGTCGCGCTGCGTTGCGCACGCGGGAGCTTACCCGGAGCCGGATCTCTTGAGGGTTGTAGTCTCGTGGCGGTGACCCGGTCTGTGCCCAGGGAGTCAAACTGAGCGGCGATGTAACAGCGGTAGATGCAGGACGACTACGCCACCCGTTGAATACAGCTATGGAGCTGCCGCTGCAGGACAGTCCGCTGAGGCCGGTGGATGGATGGTGCAGCGTAGATGGTATAACCCCCAACGGGAGGGGTATGGCCTCAGGGCAGCAGATGTGGATGATGGGGGTAGCAGGAACCACTCAGAGACGGTGCGGTGTAATTCAGGGTCTTTACTGGTAACAACGATAGACCCTCCCGGAGTACTTGCTAGTGAACGGGGCCTGGTCAGTCCTTGAGCAGATGGGATCTCCCCTGGCCAGGCGGAGTTGTAGGCCTCCCAAACTGACTGTACTCTTCTGGCTACCTTGCTAGAAGCGGATATAAGTAGCCCACGTCCCTGAGTGTACCGTGTGGTGCTCACCCGTATGGCCGGTGACTCGGGGCCTTCTAATGGCTTCCGCTCCACGATGGCGGTGCTGGTCCCACGCGTGTGACCGTGCCTTCGGGTTTCTGGGCCTGAGGACCTGAAATCCCCTGCCGGTCGGCTTCTGCTGCTGGGTAAGAGTTAGTCCCCACAGCCTCGGACGCCGGGTCCGGTAAGAAAGCTTCTCAGTCAGGGCGAGCTCTGCAGCTGCCAGCCCCTGACTCGTAGTAGTATTGCTTCTGCTGTTTCTTGTCTCTACTCTCCTTGACTGCTAACTCTGCTTCAGCCCCGGGTTTATATAGGGGAAGTTCTTCCCCTCCCAAGACTGGGCAGGAGGTGTGGCATGCACAGGATCCCTGACCAAAGGACCTCCCACCTGCTCTCAGACATAACATCTCTATCACTGTGGCAACCAGACCCCTGGGGTGTCACAAGTATATGAGCTGGCACTTGTACTCTGGCCTCATGGCCATAGTACTTCTCATTGTACCCATTTATATTGCAGTATATGAGCCACGTAATAATCAGCACCATATACTGTGGCGCTGTACAGTGCACATCACCACAGTATATGATGCTGATAATCATGTGCTCATATACGTGGGACTGTATTTATGAGGTTACATGGGATTGAATATATGAGGGGGTTATCCTTTTTTATTTCACTTTTTTAAAATAAATAATTTATTGAAAGGACCTCTGCCAGGCATATTTCACTCTTGAGGGCTAAAAAAGTAGCTCTTGTGGTGGTAAGAAGCTGATTTAAAACCCCCAAGAGTGAACTCCGTGAGAGTTGTATGTATGGAATAATAAATGATATTAGTACCGTTCTTCAGCAGTCATGTCCTGCTTGAATTGACTCTAGTGGCGTAGCACTTGGCAGCCGGCTCTATTCTACTTATAGAGAAAGCTGAGTGCTACGTCACTAGTGTCAATTCAAGCAGGAAATGCAGACCGTAGTAATAGAAGTTATTATCACACACATACAGATCTCGTGAAGTTCACTCTTGGGGGGTTTAAATCAGCTTCTTGTCACCACGAGAGCTGCTTTTTAAGCCCTCAGGAATGAAACATGCCTAGCAGAGGTCCTTTAAGTGTGGCAGATAATGTAATACTCTTCTATTTTAGTGTGTGGCTGCGCACACTATCTCAGCAGTGATGGAGAAGTATTTGAGAATGGAAAAGGCAAATGCCAAACAGGACCCTGGACACAATTCTAACCCAAATGAAGGCCCTAGTATGAGAGTTCGACAAAAGAAAAAAGACAAGACGGTGAGCTCAAGGCAATACAGTGAAAGCTATCTTTCATTTGGATTTACTTCCACTGGGGATGCGACAGCACCAACACCACTGTGCTTGGTGTGTGGTGAGAAGCTTTCCAATAGCGCTATGGTGCCAAGCAAACTTAAACGCCATCTCCAAACGAAACACCCTTCCGTTCAAAATAAACCGATGGAGTATTTTGCACGCTTACGTACAAACAATGAGAAAGGGGCAACTTTTTTGAGAAAAAGCACAAAGGTAAATGAGAGAGCCCTCAAAGCTAGCTACCTTGTTGCTGAACTCATAGCTAAATCAAAAAAGTCCCACACTGTGGCAGAAACATTAATACTACCAGCTTGTAAAGCTATTGTAAATGAGATGCTTGGCCCTGAAGCAGCTAAAGAGATAGCTAAAGTGCCTCTCTCTGATAACACAATTGCCAGACGGATTGATGACTTGTCTGCGGACATTGAAACAGTTGTTTTGGAAAAGGTGCGCATCAGGAAGAAATTTGCCTTGCAACTTAATGAGTCGACGGATATCAGTGGACATTGTCAGTTGTTGGCCAATGTGTGTTTTGTGGATGGTGAAGCCATTAGAGAAAACTTCCTATTTTGCAAGGCACTGACAGAAAAATCAACAGGAGAGGCAATATTCCAAGTCACATCGGAATATCTTGATAAAAGTGGACTTACATGGGAAAACTGCACAGGTGTCTGCACTGATGGAGCCGCAGCCATGGTCGGGCGCATCAAAGGCTTTGTAAGTAGGGTTAAAGAAAGAAACCCAGATGTTCTTGCTACCCACTGTTTCTTGCACCGTGAGGCCCTCGTTGCAAAGACCTTACCAGCAGATCTAGCTCCTGTGTTGGATGATGTTGTGCGCATAGTGAACTTTGTGAAGACGCGACCTTTGAGATGTCGCTTATTTGAGTCTTTGTGTACAGAAATGGGAGCGGAACATAAAATCTTATTGCTCCACACGGAGGTCAGGTGGCTGTCACGCGGCAAAGTGCTGGCCCGTGTGTATGAGTTGCGAGAGGAACTTAAAATATTTCTTACAAACGAGAGGTCCGATTATTCAAAGCTGCTTGCAAGTGATGAGTGGTGTGCAAAGCTGGCATACCTGGCTGATATATTTCAATATCTGAATGAACTAAACACACGGATGCAAGGTCGAAATGAAAACCTGCTTACAAGCACTGATAAAATGAACGGATTCCGTTTAAAGGTGCAGCTCTGGCAACAACATGTGCAGGGTGGCAACCTTCAGATGTTCCCACTCACCGAGAAACTGCATGATGACAATACTGCTGCAATGTGCGAAGCGATTGGCAGACATTTGAAAACTCTTGAGGAGAAGTTATCATTCTATTTCTCTTCAGCCTTCACAGAATGCCTTGACTGGGTTAGGGACCCATACAGCTCATTATCCGTTGCTGGAAAGGACATGACTTTAAAGGAGCAAGAGGAACTTGTTGAACTGAAGCAAGATCGCGGTTTAAAGCTAAAGTTTGCTGATCTTCCTTTGGACAGTTTTTGGTTATCTGTTGCCAAGGAGTTCCCCATTCTGGCCAACAAAGCTATTTTGACATTGCTCCCATTTTCAACCACATATCTATGTGAGCTGGGCTTCTCAAGCTTGACTGCGATAAAAACTAAAAACAGGGAGAAATTGAGAACTGTTGAGAAAGAGCTTCGTGTGTGTCTTTCCACCATTCCTGCCAGGATATCCCTTTTGTGTTTATCGAAACAGGCCCAGGTTTCACACTGAGTGAGTAAAATAAATTTAGAATCTATATTATTAACTATATGTATAATATGACTGTTTTAGTGTCATTTTGTGCTATTTTGGTTGGTGGTGTGCCCCAGGATTTTCTAAGTATAAAAAGTGTGCCGCGGCTCAAAAAAGGTTGAAAATCACTGATATAGTAGACTAGATGGTGGCCCGATTCTAATGCATCGGGAATTCTAGAATAGGTATGCGGCCGACCGGGCGCAATCAGCAGAGCTGTGTTAAAATTTGGCGCCTATATCGCAGATTGGTCGCAGCCGGCGGTCGCGACTAATCAGCAGAGCGGGGTTTAAATTTGGCGCGAATAATGGTGATTGGTCACGGCCGCGACCAATCAGCAGAGCGGCATTTAAATTTGCCGCCAATAATGGTGATTGGTCACGGCCGCGACCAATCAGCAGAGCGGTGTTTAAATTTGGCACTAATAATGCTGATTATTCGAGACCGGTAACCGCGACCAATCAGCAGAGCGGTGTTTAAATTTTGCGCCAATACTGCTGATTGATCTCGGCCGGCGGCCTCGACCAATCAGCAGAGCGTTGTTTAAATTGGCGCCAAAATTGCTGATTGGTTGAGGCCGCCGGCCGCGACCAATCAGCGATTTTGGTGCAAAATTTAAACAACGCTCTGCTGATTGGTCGCGGCCGTCAGCCGCGACTAATCAGCGATTTTGGGGCCAAATTTAAACCCCGCTCTGCATCGCTCTGCTGATTGGTCACGGTCCCGGCCTCGACCAATCAGCAGAGCGTTGTTTAAATTTGGCGCCAAAATCGCTGATTGGTCGCGGGAGGCGGCTGCGACCAATCAGCAAACCGTGTTAGTGAGGACTGGAGAGCGTGTTTAAATTTGGCACCAAAATCGTTGATTAGTGGCGACCGCGACCAATCAGCAGAGCGTTGTTTAAATTTGGCACAAAAAACGCAGATTGGTTGCGGCCGGTGGTTGCGACCAATCAGCAGAGTGAGGTTTAAATTTGGCGCCAATACTGCTGATTGGTCACGGCCGACAACCGCGACCAATCAGCAGAGCGGTGTTTAAATTTTGCGCCAATACTGCTGATTGATCTCGGCCAGCGACCGCGACCAATCAGCAGAGCGTTGTTTAAATTTGGCGCCAAGCTCGCTGATTGGTCGCGGCTGGCGTCCGCGACCAATTAGCACAGCAGTGTTTAAATGTGGCGGTAAGATCGGTGATTGGTCGCGGCCGCTATTTAAACGTGGCGCCCAAATCGGTGATTGGTCGCGGGCAGCGGCCGCGACCAATCAGCAGAGCGGTGTTTAACTTTAGCGCCAAGATCACTGATTAGTCGCGCTCTCCACACCCGACCAATCAGCGAATCGTATTGGTGAGGAGCGGGGAGCGGAATCGTATTAGTGAGGACCGGGGAGCGCCGCTGTCTGTGCGGGTACTTCCGCTGCGAGAACCCGGGACATGAGCGGGCGGTCGCAGCAGAAGTATCCCGACCCACAGCGCCGCCCCCCGGTCCTCCCTTGACTCCCTAGCCGCTGATGTCCCCACAGTATCCGCATGGTGTTACAAAGGTCCGGACATTTGTGTTAAAAATCGCTGATTGGTCGCTGACGCTGCCAGTGACCAATCACCGATTTGGGCGCCAAATTTAAATATCGGCCGCGACCAATCACCGATCTTGGCTCCACATTTAAACACCGCTGTGCTGATTGGTCGCGGCCGATATTTAAATGTGGCGCCCAAATCGGTGATTGGTCGCGGGCAGCGTCGGCGACCAATCAGCACAGCGGTGTTTATCTTTTGCGCTAAGATCAGTGATTGGTCGGGTCCAAAGACCGCGACCAATCATCGAATCGTCTTGGTGAGGACCGGGGAGCGGCGCTGCCTGTGCGGGTACTTAGGCTGCGAGAACACGGGACATAGCGGGCGCTCGCAGCAGAAGTATCCCGACCCGCAGCGCCGCTCCCCGGTCCTCCCTTCCGCATGGAGGTCAGCGGCGCCGGCGGTCCCTCCGCTGCTACCGGCTGGGAGATGAGCACCTCGCGCCGCTCATCTCCCGGCTGCATCTCCGTCCCGCAGATGGGTTCGGCGGTCGGGTTCCTTCTGCTGTTGCCGGCCGGGAGATGAGCGCCTCGCGGCGCTCATCTCCCGGCTGCATCGCCGCTCAGCTCCGTCCCGCAGATGAGCCGCTAACGGCCGCCATCTTTTTTCAGAAATCCCGCGGCGCTGATTGGCCGCTGCCGGAACAATGAGCGATGCGGGATTTCCTGGACAGACAGACAGACACACAGACAGACAGACAGACGATTATATATATATATAGATAAAGGGTCACATTTTTTTGCTCCATACTGTATATACTGGGCCCCATATATTGCTGCACAGTATAATGGCTCCTTATAATATATAAAGGGCCACATTTTTTGCTCCATACTGTATATACTGGGCCCCATATATTGCTCCATACAGTATATACTGGGCCCCATATATTGCTCCACAGTATAATGGCCCCATATAGTATATAATGGGCCTCATATATTGGTCCATACAGTATAAGCTGGGTCCCATATATTGATCCATACAGTATAATGGCTTCATATAGTATATAATAGGCCACATATATTGCTCCATACAGTATAATCACCACATATAGTATATAATGGGCCCCATATATTGCTCCATACAGTATATACTAGGCCCCAAATATTGCTCAAGACAGTATAATGGCCCCATATAGTGCTCCATACAGTATAATCACCACATATAGTATATAATAGGCTCCATACAGTATAATGGGCCCTATATATTGCTCCATACAGTATATACTGGGCCCCATAAATTGTTCCATACAGTATAATTGCCCCATACAGTATATAATGGGTCCCCTATATTTTTCCCTACAGTATATACTGGGCCCCATATATTGCTCCATACAGTATATACTGGGCCCCATATATTGATCCACAGTATAATGGCCCCATATAGTATATAATGGTCCCGATATATTGCTCCATACAGAATAATGACCCCATATAGTATATACTGGGCCCCATATATTGATTGATCAACAGTATAATGGCCCTATAAAGTATATAAAGGACCCGATATATTGCTTCATACAGTATAATAGCCCAATATAGTATATAATAGTCCCCTTATATTGCTCCATACAGTATATAATGGGCCCCATATATTGCTCCATACAGTATAATGGCCCCATATCGTATGTAATGGGCCCCATATCTTGCTCCATACAGTACAATGGCCCCATATAGGATGTAATGGGCCTCATGTATTACTCCATACAGTATAATGGCCCGATATAGTATATCATTGGCCCCATATATTGCTCCATACAGTATATACTGGATCCTCTAAATTGCTCCATACAATATAATAGTCCCATAGTAGTATATAATGGGCCCAATGTATTGATCCATACATTATATACTGGGCGCCATAAATTGTTTCATGCAGTATAATTGCCCCATATAGTATATAATGGGCTCCATGTATTGCTCCATAC